>NC_143258.1:56890001-57196770 GCF_984573655.1 Nuphar pumila
CTCTATCAGCTGGACTTCTTTTAATTTCAGCATGTCCAGGCTTTCACTCAGATTGATTTCATCGACTTCCCTGATGCTCGGGATGTCGGCAGTGAAAGTAGGACAAGGAATCATTGGCTGTGGGATTCGCTCTTCCGGATCTTCTCCTAGGACCGTGGTGATCATGCCTCTTTTCGACCATTTAATGCATTGGTGAAGGGTTGAAGGAACAATGTTGGCGTTGTAGATCCAAGTGCGCCCCAGAAGAAGGTTGTATGTGGGCGGCACGTTGACCACATGGAAAAGCACAGTATGCACCAAGTAGTTGATGAAAAATTTAAGAAATATCTTCCCCTTGGCTGTCTGCCCATGGTTGTCGAAACCGTAGATTGTTATGGGATCTGAGGTATACTCTTCTTCTTTCAGTCCCAAGGCCTTGGCTATCATCTCGGGACAAATATTGAGGCTGCTGCCTCCATCAACCAGCACATGAGGGACTATCATGCCCTTGGTCTGCACCACTATGTATAAGGCATTGTTATGGAAAGAATGAGGCTTTGGCAAATCCTCATCAGAAAATGTAATGGGTGCGTTCGTCATGGCCTAGTTGACGATCTGCGCCATATCTTACGACGTTGTGCTAGGTTTGACTTTGATCTTTTTTAGTAGATCTTCTAGTACTTGCTGGTGCTTTGGGGAAGCATGGGTCAGATCCAGGATAGAGATATTGGATAAAACAGTAATTGGCTTTTGTACTGATCCTGAAGCCTCTTCTTTTTTCGAAGCTGCCTTGACGAAGTGCTTCGGAATCTTGGGGACTAGCTTGGTCATCTCTGTTGTTACTTTGGCTGGTTCCTTGCTTGGTTTCTTATTGCTGGAAAATATAGTAATATCCACCCTCTTGGCGGAAGACTGCACTTGACGAAGGACGAGGACCTGATGTTGATCCTGAATGTCTTGACTAGAACATGGCTGGATACTTCCTTGTAGAGAAAATGTTTGTTCTGTGATGACTGAAGCTGAATGCTTGGGAAATGGTTTGGACAAGATTTCCGGCTGTTGCTTATCCTCAATCAACAAGTTCTTGTCGATGCAATCTTGGATGATGTTCTTCAAGACAAAACAGTGTTCGGTGTCATGTCCAACAGTCCGGTGGAACTTGCAGAACTTATGAGTCCATTTTCCCATAACAACGAGAGGATCTGCCACCTTGGGGAGTTTTATCATTCCCTTCGACATCATATATTCCAAGATGTCTTCACGGGACTGTTCTAGAGCTGTAAACTCTCGATCATAACTCCATCCCTCATGATTTTGTTGAGACACTCTGTTTTGATGTCACATAATATGATACACTGTCTTATTTGATTTCATATGATATGATAATATGTCTTCTTGAAAATGTTATATTATGACTGGATATGTTTTGCCATATATCTAACGAGTATTTGATGCAAGGATATCTCACTCAAAAAGGATGGAGACCTCCTGTTCAAGTACAACTATGGTGCAATCATACTCCTTGAAGAAAAAGCTTGTCGAGCCATGCATTTCTAAAGACCATCTAAAGAGATCGGCTACCTCAAGTTGAAGATCTTTTTTTTTTCTTCTTTAGAGTCATATGTAACAAAACCTTCAGAAGCATGCATATTGCATACTCATTCATAAAAGCTATTTCATAAAAGTATACGATAGTTTCAAAAAGCTTCTTTTTTGAAAACCAATAATTGTACCTTCTTACAAACCTTTATGGAAAAGGTATTTTGACATGATATATAATTCATGATTTCAAAAAGCAATAATTGTACCTTCTATTATATACAAGACAACTTGAAAAGTAATGATTTCAAAAGTAGGAAAAAGACAAAACATGAAAATCGGTTATACAAAGAAAAACAAATATAATACTTGTTGAAAAGACTCTAGTTACCTTTTTAAAGAAATGATTTCAAATGTGTAGGAAAAAGACAAAACATGAAAATCGGCTACACAAAGAAAAACAAATATAATACTTGTTGAAAAGACTCTAGCTACCTTTTTACAAACTCATAGAATGTCGACTTACTTGAAGTCATCATTCTCTTTGTATAGCATTAAATACCACCTGTAAAAATCCTTGTTAATATCCTTCTCAAAGAATGTCGACTTGTTTAAAGTCTTCATTCTCTTTGTAGACATTGAAAAACACATCATAAAGAAAACTCTTGATATGACTATATACAAATAAATATCTCAAAGCATTTATTGTACTTACACTCATTTAAAGTAAAGAAGTACTTATGTACCACAAATCATTAATTAGGATAAAGACAAAACTACATGACAGCCTACAATCCAACGTTCAATGTACTATTGTAAAAAATAGACTTTTTACATAAAATATATATTACCTAAAATATTACAACGACTATTGTACCCTATATTTTACTTTTATGGAAAGAAGACCTTCTCAAATTTCTCTAAAGATGTTTTTTGAAATGACATGACATTTCACATCTCAAAACGGCTACGATTTCAAAAAGTAACGACTACTTTTTTTTAAGCTATATAAACACACTCAAATAAACTATTCAGACAAGAAATGGATTTGTGAGCTTACAACGAGAAAAATTCCTATTCAATATCTGAAAAAGAGCCTAGAAAAAGAAAGAGAAAAGAAAGAGAAAAAGTCAAGAATAGCTCTTTGACAAAGAGTATCCTCTGAGTGAAAAGAACAGAACATTCTGAGAATCCTTCATTCGTGCATTCATATCATTCTGAAGGTTCTATAGGAAGTATTGCAACTTTCTGTTATTCACTGTTTTCCTTCTTTGTTGAAAGAAGTAAACCTCTGAGAAAGAGGGTGTTGCCCTTCTCTGTTGAGAGAAGAAGACCTCTGTGAAAGAGGGTGTTGTCCTTCTCTGTTGAGAGAAGAAGACCTCTGTGGAAGAGGGTGTGCCCCTTCTCTGTTGAGAGAAGAAGACCTCTGAGGAAGAGGGTGTTGTACTATTTATCCGGTGACTCAGATGTTATAGTGGAAAGCTCAAGTGGTTTGCTTGGGGACTGGATGTAGGTCAAGGTTTTGACCGAACCAGTATAAATTCTGTGTTTATGTGTTGTGCCTTTATTGCATTATATTTTAAATTTATCGATCTATATACAATTTCACTATTCACCCCCCCCCCTCTAGTGGAATTTCATTTGGTATCAGAGCAGGTTTGCTGGTTTCGACATAACAAGTCTTCTAGCACAAATGGCATCTACCTCTTATGCTTGTGATATTGAAGGTCAACACGCATCTCGTCCTTTTTTCTTCAACGGCTCCAACTATGGATACTGGAAGTGCAGAATGGCTATATTTCTCAAATCCATAGATTTTGCTGTATGGAAAATTGTTGAGCATCCATACACATCTCCATCCGCAGACTATAACTTATGGTCTGATGAAGAAAAGAAAATGGCAAACCTAAATGCAAAACCTATGAATGTCTTATATTGTGCCATTGATCAGAATGAATTCAATAGAATATCTATATGTGAATCTGCATATGATATTTGGCATTCTTTGGAGGTTATTCATGAAGGAACCAACAAAGTGAAAGAAGCCAAAATCTCATCTCTTGTCAGAAAATATGAGTTGTTCAAAATCAACAAAGATGAACCCATCATAGAGATGTTCACCAGATTCACCAACATCACAAACGATCTGAAATCTCTGGGTGTAACCCACTCTCAGACAGAAAAGGTGAAGAAAATCTTGAGATCTCTCACAACTGATTGGGAGAAAAAGACTACTGCTATTGAAGAAACTCAAGATTTGTCTAAGCTTACCCTGGACGATTTAATAGACAAACTTATGGCCTATGAAGTCCACATGAAGGAAGGATGGGAAGAGGAACAACCTTTAAAGAAAACTCTAGCCTTCCCAGCCCTATCTGAGGATGAGAACTTAGAAAAAGAACTGAGATTGCGCTACTCACTAGAAAATTCCAGCGCTTTATGAGAAGGAACCGATTTCCAAATAAGCACAAAGAAAGAAATGACCCAAAGGAAGATTCTATGTGCTACCAGTGTAATAAGCCAGGTCACTTAAGACGTGACTGTCCTCTTCTCAAAAGAAAATCCAAGACTGAGGAACCAAAGAAAAGGTTCTTCAAGAAAAAGGCTTTGCATGCTCAATGGGATGATTCAGAACCATCCACAAGTGAAGAGTCAAATGATGATGAAGTAGAAACCGCCAACATGTGCTTCATGGCAGAAAGCTCTGTAAGTGAATCACTTGATTTCTCCTTTGAAGAACTTCAAAATGCTTTTCAGGAACTTTTTGAAGAATCAAGGAAAACTATTCTCAAAAATAGACATTTGAAATCTGAGAATCTAGAGCTCACTATGAAAAATGAAAAACTCAGTATTGAAAATTCTGAGTTACAAAAAAAAATCTTCTTATTACTTCTGAAATCTCTTCTACTAGCTCCAAGACTAAAAATCTGCAAGTAGAAATTTCAGAATTAAAAAGTAAAATTGAGAACTTTATGAAAACGGTTTTCAAGTTTACTAAAGGAAAAGAGAACTTGGATAAACTCCTATCCTCTCAAAAAATCTCTTTTTACAAGAATGGTATTGGCTACTCTCATTTCAACAAGCCTTCTTGTATGAATCAAAAGACCACTTTTGTGAAAGGTTCTTCTGAACCTAAAAAGGAGTATTATAATTTTAACTTCTTGAACTCCTCTAAAGCTGTAGACAAACCCAAATCTAAATGGATATGGGTTCCAAAGTCTAACAAAAAGGGACCCGACTGGGTACCAAAAAGAAGTTTTACTTAATGTTTTGCAGGCTCCAAACAAGAAGAATAGATGGATACTAGACAGTGGATGTTCAAAACACATGACTGGACATCCAGACCTTTTTGCTGTTCTTCATCATAAAGAAGGAGGAACCGTCACCTTTGGAGATAACAACAAAGGTTTGATAATTGGTATTGGTAATATTGGCAATATAGATAAACCTCTTATCAAAGACGTTCTCCTAGTTAAAGGCTTAAAACATAACCTTCTAAGTATTAGTCAAATGTGTGACACAGGTTATAATGTTAGCTTTAATCATGATGCTTGTCTTATAGCAGACACCAACGAGAATATCATCTTAAAAGGTATAAGAAGAAATAATATATATGAACTATACCTAGAAAACATCACTGAACATTGCCTTGTAGCTAATAATGACACTCAACATTTATGGCATATGAGAATGGGTCATGTCAACTCCAAATACATGTCTAAATTAACTAAAGATAAGTTAGTACGTGGGTTACCCAAAATATCTTTTAAAAAGGATGCATTTCAATTTTCCAAAGCAAACATCATATTTTCTCAAACTTGCATTTTTCAAAATTCCATAGCACAAGCCTGATTCTTTGTGCATTCTAGGAAAAATAGAGCAAAACTGGAAAATATGAGAAAATCGATTTCTGAAAACTTGGGATTTTGAAATTTGAGAATTTGAAAACATAGGAAAATATTGATTTGAACTTGGGAAATGCTTTGAAATGTCAATTGAAAACTTAGGATTTTGAGAAAATCAGATCCTGAGTAAGACTTGGAAATTCTTGAGTAAATTGATTTTTTTTTAATTGAAATTGGAAAATGAATTTGAAAACAATGCAATTTGAATAATATGAATGAATGAATATGAATTTGAAAAGGGAATTTAATTGAGGAATTGAGAAATCCTTTTGAACTTTTAAAAAATGCAGTGCATTTTTGAAGTTAGATTAATTGTGTAGGCTGAATGTGGCTAATATGAAGATCATAAATCTTGGTTTTCTTCGTATTCTGACTATGGCCATAAATACGAATCCCACCGAGTTTATAAACTCCATAAGAGCTTGTGCACGTGCCATTTGTGTAAACCATAGTGAATTTGAAATAATGTGCATGAATCATACATCAGATATTGAAATTTGCATAAATTAAACTATATGCAATGCAACCCTATTCTAAGCAGAAAAGTAACTCTTATTCCAAATTATTACATTTGAGGTTACATTGAATTGAAATAAAAAAATAAAATCTAAGTCTTCTTCTTGAATGTTCCTGCAAAACTAGAAAACAAGGTTAGCACAAAAATGTAGGTTTTTCTGAATTTATCCGAAAATATGGGAAATTATCGGATATTATTCAGATATAAACCCAAAATCATACCCCCTTTGATATAAACATGATAAATAATGAATAAATTTTGAAAATAAACTTGAAAATTCGAAATTGTGGTCAAAATGACCAAAATACCCCTGATGACCCTGAAATCAGGGTTTTCTAAAAGAATTTTTGTAAATTTTGGAATTTTGAAAATCAAATAAAATAAATCAAATATAACATGATAAAATATGATGATATGCATGAAATTTTGGAGAATTAGAAATTGAAATTTCGAAATTTAGGTCAAAATGACCAAACTACCCCCGATAACAAGACTATGGCCTTGAAACCAGGGTTTTCTGAAATAAATTTTGCAAAATTTGGAAAATGTGAAATGCAAATGACATTGACATTAACCTTAATATGATTCTACATGCTAATTTACATGAATAAAACCTTAAAAAGGCGAAAATATCATAAAATATCAAATTTAACCTGATTTTCGCCTGATTTTCGCTTCTGAATTTAAAGATAAACTAACATATGACTCAAATAAACTTGGAATTAATCCAAATTTGGCATGGACACCTAAAATAATCCTAGAAACATAATGGAGGTCGAAAATCTAATTTTTTGTATTTTTAAATATGGAAATTCAAATAAAAACCCTAAATTTTGTGATTTTTGCCTAAAATGTTGATTCTAAAGGGAATTTAGGATATCAAATTTCTATAAAAATTTTCCAAATTTTATGGGGTGACAGAGGACACTAGGTAAAGGATTTTGGCTTTTTACACTTTCTGGTTTTGACCTATGGTCGGAGCTGTGCCACTCCGGCAAGTCGGATCGGAATCCGGCGACTCTAGGATTTAGGGGAAACAGACAGGTTTCGGTAGAAAACATGGGAAAAATGAAAGCCATATGGGAAAAAGGCTTAAATTGTGGAAATATGTCCCTGACAAACAGAGGAAGATTTTATCTTTTTACACCATTGGGATTAGGGTTACGGTTTGGAAAAGTCCACACTGTTATCAGAGACCTAAATCTCTGAGATTTCTGGATATTGGAATCTGTAACACAGAAATAGAAAATCCGGTAAAAATAATGAAACAAATTCAAAAATTTCCAAATTTTGGGAAATGACAGAAAATTATGTTAGGAACAACTTTCATGTTGAAAGTTTTTGCATACAAGCTACGGATTGAGAGTACTTGATGCATTAGGGTCTGTCTATACCCTGACAAAAGAAAATTGAGATTTTCCCAGGGGTCTGGGAAATCCGATTTTTACAGAGAGTAAAACAAACTGGAAAAACTTCAAAATTTCCAGATCATCAGTAGATTTGATTACAAATTCACTGTGATTTTTTGAGGATGATCCGAATCTCCCACAATGGTGGTGCCGGAGGTTCTTGTCTGCTAAAGCAGAAATTAGAAGTTCTGGAAATGGGAAATCCCAGTTTGGGACTTGATTTGTTTGAGAGGGTTACGAAACCCAAATTAAACCAAATTTTCGGCAGGAAAACAATAATAAACATGTGAAACCATCATAAAATTTCTAGGATTTTTGAAAGAAAATTCATGCATGAAATATTGACTGAACTATGCGTATGAGTCTAAAACCTATGAACTAAGTATCAACTATTAATAGAATTAAACTAAACAACTATTAAACTAAGAAATAAAACTAAATGCAACATTAAATGTGAAAAAAAGAAACATAAACTCTACATGATGATGGTAAAACATAAAAATAAAAATAAAAAAATAAAAAAAATAAATATTAGGGAGGCATGAAGCACTTCATTGATTTTGGCTATTTGAAAGGGGAGACTTAACCCATCGAATTGGATTAATCACCTCGTTCATATAGCCTACACATATGAAACAAAAACATATGCTATTTTCTATGATTTAAACTTAGAAAAGTATGATCTCAAATCTGAGTTTTGAATGAACTTTAGCTAAATCCCTCATCTCAATAGGCAATGATCAAACCTACTCATCATGCATTGATAAAAATTATGTAGAGTGTAAGCAAAAAAAATAGGTTGTTACCTTGGATCGGTTGAAGCAAAGGCTAGAGGGAGTTTCCTTGGTGTTTGCTGGGATTGACCGAAGGGGAAAGAGCCTGGGAAGGTCTGTATACACCGGGAGCAATGATAGTTGCAATGGAAGGCCGTCTGAAGGAAGGCATTAAAGTGGGTGTTAATGAGCTGCTGTCAGCCGTCACCTTGGAGATTGTTGGGCTGGACCTTGCCGTGGCTGTCTTGGCTAAAGTAGCGGTGGCTACATGAATGCTCTTGTGTAAATGACTTAGGGCTTGATAAAAATCAAGTCCTAAGTTTTTAATCATCAAATCAGCTTAATGAGAGAGGGCTAATGGCTGAGCGTGAATCCTCTTGGAGAATGGAAGGAAGATGGGTCTTAAGGTAGCTGGGCCAAGGTGGTGTTTGATGATGGAGCTGCAGGATCAATGGGCTGAAGGAGGCTGCCTTGACGTTAGTAGATGTTGAAGCTTGCTGGAGGTGGAGCTTGGTGGTGGCATCAATGGCTGGAAGTTGCAGCCAAAAGGAGAGTTGTTGTGGCTACAAGCTGGTGGCTGCTGTGGATCCCTGGTGGAGCTGGCTGAGTTGGAGGTGAAGACGTTGATGGTGCTTCAAAGTGGAGGCCGGCTGTTGGCTGGAGAAAGGAGCTCTGGAGGTGGCTTCAATGGCTGGGAGTTGCAGCCAAGGATAGCTTGGGGTCTTGCTGCAGCAAATGGAGAAGGCTGCAGATGCTGTGATCGATGGTTGTAATGGTGCTGTGCGTGGAGGCTTCCAGTTGGTGCTGCTGAGGGCTGCAAGGGTGTTGTTTCAATGGCTGGAAGCTGCAGCCAAGGGGTGAGAAAGAGAGAGTTCAAGGGAGAGAGAGAGAGAGAGAGAGGTGCGTTAAGGGGAAAATGGGCCAGCCGTTCTCTTTTTTTTTTTCTTATGACAACTTAGGTTTTGATAAAAATCAAAACCTAAGTTTCTAATATTGTCTCATGAAACAGCCTACGTGAATTGGCTGTAGCCATTTGGGTTTTGAAAAAGATGGAAAGGAGGTAAAGAAGAAAGGGGAAAGAAGGAAGGGAAGGAAAAGGAAAGAAGAGGGGAGAAAGAAAAGGAAAGAAAGGGAGGAAAAGGAGAGGGAAAGAGGAAGAGAAGGGGCTGGATAGGGTATACGTGAGTGGCTGGGAGAGGAAAGAAAGGAGGAAAGAAAGAAAGAAAAAGAAAGAAGAAAGAAAGAAAAGAAAGAAAAGAAAGAAAAGAAAGAAAAAAGGAAAGTAAAAAAATAAAAATAAAAATAAAAATAAAAAGAAAATGGAGGAAGAAAGAAAGGAAATGGGCTGGATTGAGGGCTAGGGTGGTCAACCCCCTTGTGGGTCCCACCTTAGGAAAATAAAATAATAAAAAAAATAAACAAATAAAATAAACAAAAAAAATAAAGAAAAAGGTAAATTTTTTTTTCTTTTTTTATAAATTAAAACAGAAAATGCAAATGGATGGGCCATCTCAGAGCGGGTCCAAATTCCACTTTTGAAATTCATTTTGACGATTAAAGGGGTAAAATAGTCTTTTCAGAAACTTTCCAGATGAAACGAGCTATTTTTGGCAGTTTTTGAAACAAGCTCGGATTTTGAAGTTCAATACCTCGTTGCGAAGCAAATCTAATGTATAATTTAAAAATTTAATTTTGGAAGAAATCCAAATTGTTTTTGTTGAGAAAATGCTTCCAAATCTATTTTCAGACAAAACGAGCTATTTTTGGCAGTTTTTGAAACGAGCTCGGATTTTGAAGTTCAATACCCCGTTGCAAAGCAAATCCAATGTAGAATTTAAAAATGTAATTTTGAAAGAAATCCAGATTGTTTTTCTCGAGAAAATATTTCCAAACGAAATGAGCTATTTTTGGCAGTTTTTGAAACGAGCTCAGATTTTGAAGTTCAATAGCTCATTGCGAAGCAAATCCAGTGTAAAACTTGAAAATTTGATTTTGAAAGAAATCCAGATTATTTTTCTTGAGAAAATATTTCCAAATTTAGACGCCCGGGGTGAAAATGTCAATTTTGGAAACCCGAGGTTTGAAATTGATTTCTGAAAACTTTTAAAACTCAATCTGGATTGAAATTTATAAAGCTGGAGTTCTGGACTTCGAAAATGAAATGAAATGTGATGAAATGTTATGAAATGCTGAGAAATGATATGAAATGATGAGAAATGACATGCGAAATGCTAACCCTGAATGAAGAATTTTAGATTTTAAACCCCGATTGGCAGTTGTACTAGTTCAAAAGGTATTAAAATTGATAAAATTTGCAAAATAGCTCAAGAAATGGTTTTCGGGACTCTACTGGGTCAGAGTGACACTGAAAATTGGGGTTCGAGCTGGATTGAACTGAAGTGAGCTGGGTTTTAGAGTTTCAGAACTCAAATGAACAGACCAGGCACTGACTCAACTGACCTTTCCGACTGAATTTTCAAGAAAAGTTGCCATTTTTAGAGAAATAGTACGGAATGATTACTGGAGTGAAGTGAATTACGAACCTGAGCTAGGTTTGAGCTAGAACAAAGGTCAGTGATACTGACATGAACTAAAATCAAAGCTTGAACACTAGCTCAATTGACTAAACTCAACTCAATTTCAGCTAAAAGAGTTGAAATGGACTAAAATGGGCTACTGGACACTTGGAAATGGTTTTGAACTGAAACTGGAGCACTTGAACTCCTGGTGAGCTCAAGTTATACTTTGGGGAATATGACTGACTATAAATGACTAACTCGGAGACAATTGGCTTGGATTTGAGTGAGAAATGAGCTCATTTCTGAAGAAATGATCTCATTTTGGCAGGAATGGTCAGAAATGAAAATGGTCTGTTCATTGTGAGCTCAGATGAGCTTGAAATGACTGATATTCTAACTATTCTGAACTGACCAATGAGCTTGGTTGACTCCGACTGACTGGGGTCCGGGATGACCTAGGGGTAAAATAGTAATTTTCGTAATAAAAGTTGGTAAAATGGTGATTTTCTGAAACTGGCTCGGGGTTTGACTCCTACACTGACCTAGCAGGGTTGGCATTGCACGAGGAGGGTTGTTTGAGAATGAATATGGAAAATTTGGGGTGTTTACAGGGCCATACAGTATGGTGCTCTGGATATTGGGGTCATTCCAAGCACTAGCTTGATTGCGAAGTCCACCTCTCTGTCAAGCGGTATGCCTGGCAAGACATCTGTGTATTCCCAAACTACATCCAAGTCCTCCATTGGGGTAGTGCTAGGGTCAATCAGGGACACACTGGCCAAAAAGGCCTCACATCCCTTTTCCACACATCAGTGTGCCTTCATGGCCGAAATAAGTTGTCCCTTGCTCTCCTTTTTGCAGGCCTTGTGCTCTAGTACATGTTGATCGGGGCAGGTAAATTGGATGCGTCACTCATGACAAATCATACAAGCATAGTGCTTGTACATCTAATCTATGTTGAGTATAACATCATAACCCACCATATCCAACAGGATAAGGTTGGCAGGGAGATTCTGCCCAGAAATTATGACCTCTACCTTAGGTAGGTAGGTACGAGTGATAGAACTACCACTCGATGGTGTGATTACCTCAAGAGCATAACCCAATGAAATTGGTGTAACCTCAATCAGAGTTGCAAATCATGCAGACACTAAAGAATGTGTAGCGTTAGTATAAAAAAGAACTTTAGCACCGAACTTTGTAATAAGAATGATAACTTCTATGACATTGGCATCCTCTTGCAACTTTTTCGTCGAGGTCGCCTAGACACGTCCTGTGGCTCTCTTATGTCCTTGAGCCTGGGGCTGCTGTTGGGACTATTGTGGTCGTTGCGGCCCTTGAGGTGCAGAAGTGGATCCTTCCTGAGTTGGCTTCTTAGGGCAGTCCTTGATGAAATGCTCCATCTCTCCACATCTGATGCAGGCACTAGAGACTCTGCAGCAAACTCCAGGGTGCCTCTTCTTGCAGTGCTGGCATATGGCATGCTGATGAGGTGGTTGTGCACTACCCTGTTGCACTCTGGCCTTCTTCGTAAGTGGGGCACGACTGGTCTCAACGACAGGTCAAGGGGCCTTATTCCCGTTGCCCTTCGACTTGTCAAAGCATCTCGGCAGAGTTTTCTTGAAAGACTCTCAGTCATCCTGCGTCAAGAAAACATCATTACTACCCATAGGACTTATCTTTGGGAACTGAAGGATAAAATTTTAGTTGTTCTCACCTGAAGTACCATGGCTATCTCAATGGCCTGATTGAGATTTTGAGGACGACTGATCAACACATGTGTCCTTAATCCATCGTGTAGTCCGTGCATGTACTTCTTGGCTCATGCCTCGTTAGTGGTGTACGTATACAAATAGTACTTCTCTATATGTTGAAATTGAGTAGTGTATTCCTCCACCTTCATCGAGCCTTGGCAATGATCTAGGAACTCCTGCTTCTTGCAATCACGAGCATGCTGTAGAAAGTAGGTGTCCAAGAACACCGCCGAAAAGTTCTCCTAGGTGAGAGTGCATCACCCATCAGAGGTGCAGCACACCTCGCGAGTCGTCTCCCACCAACTTTTGGCATCGCTCTGGAGTCGGTAAGCAGCAAAGGAGACATGCCTCTTAGTGGGTACTTCGAGGATCTCGAAGATTTCATTGATGGTGCGGACCCACTCCTCCACAACATTAGGGTCCTCCTTTCCAATAAAAGCAGGAGGGATCAACTTCATAAAGCGCTTGTAAGATGCTCCATGGATCGTGGCAGCAAGTGCCGGCATGGTTATGGCAATAGGCTGTCAGATTCGTGAGGGCTTTAAAAATGAAGTCCCTCTGGATAGTCCAACCTGGGGGCTGTCGGCCAGCCATCTACAAACACATACATGGGTTTAGATTACTTCTAAGTTTAGCATAAATCAAAGACTCTTATTCATGTGACCCTATCAGATCTAAGTTCTGATTGTTGTAATATTTATCAGAAGAAACAATTATAGGCATATAATTTCCATAACAAATCATCAAAACTAATAAAAATTGAAACATATTTACAGCATAGTGGTTGGTTGGACGAGCTTCAAGTCATTCTTTTCTTATGCTCTGATACTAGGTTGTAACACCTCAATTTTTATAACCCAAAAAATGGTGGATTTTTTTTTTGAAATACTTTAGCAAATAACAGCGAAAAAACTCAATAGGTCTAAAACTTGGCGTGCTACTTCACATGAACTCTTGCAATCATACCATTATAGAATTTTTAACAAATAATTGTTCATACATAAAATAAATCAAATGTCTACACATGTCCAAAATTTATTACATTATCCTTGAATTGAATTTAATTAAAATATGAAATTAGAGTCCAAAAATCCTGTGAAGACAAAGAAAAGGTAGACTCGATCCCCGTCGCAGCCTTCTGCCTTTGCATGTAAGCAACTACTCATCACTTGAAAAACATTAAATCAAATAGGGTCAGACACACGTCTCAGTAGAGTGAAATATACTAAACATGTAAAATAGAATACGAAGCAAGAATTTTACCAGATTTTCATAATTAACATTTAAAATTGAATGAACTACTTACACAACTCATATGCAAATTCAGTTACTAAATTAACTAACTGAGCATCTATTCATTCATTCAGAGAAATTCAAATGCATGAGCAGTTAATATGCATAACTTATCATATGCAGAAACAACTGAATGCATGTGTAAATTCTTATCTTAAATTATATTTTCTTTCTTAAATGATGCATGCAATGCCTAACTAATGCACATACATCTTTAAGTTAGCACTTCTTAACCCTGCTGTACGACACAGGCATGACTCCCATATCAGGACCATGGTTGATCAGGTGATGTTTTACAGACAGGGGTGGCTTTAGCCTGACTAAGCCATTTCACCAAGATGGGGTGACGGACGCTAGTACGAGAGAGATTTTTCAACACTTTTCAACCTGATGCATCAATTTTTCCTTATGAGTATCTCACTCTCTACGCTGCAGTCTACTTCAGAGATTTTTCCATAAAATCATGGGAGGAGAGGAGCAACCTTCCGTGCTCGAGACTTACTTGCCCCATGAAGTTTTGTATCACTTACCACTCTCTTAGCAAGTATCTTGAAATTTAAATGTCACATATTTACTTGATTTAACTTGTATTTTTCTATGCAACATCTAAATTCTTTGCCACTTTACGGGCAATGGATGTATTCTTATAAAGCATTGAAACTTTCATTTAAATTATGCTTTTAACATAAAATTAAGCATATGCGAATATGAAAATTTCATTCATTTTTATGCTTTAATTAATACATATACATGCACATGGCTAATGAAATAAAGAACATAAACTTGAGCATCCATACTTTTAAAAAATTAATACCATCATAACATGTTCAAATTTGCAGTTACAATTAATACTTGAAACATAACACTGCACTTTGCATATTGGACCCTTTGGTCCATCAATTAACACTTGACTCCCTTTGAGTAACAAGATTAATTATGAGTCTTCACTTTCATGCCATAAAAACATTACATCATTCACTATATAAATCAGACATGAATATACAAACATATTATACATTCAATTCATACACAAAATTGCATAAAACATAGATAATTGTGCATATATCAGGGTTGGACCCTTATTACAACTCTAAATTGCAAAACTCTCAACTTTGTCCGACTGTTACAGAGTTCACAAAAAATTTCTCAGTTAGCGAACAAAGCTGAGATTTTCATAGAATGTAGGATTTTTTGTCAGCTTTCCATAGGCATAAACCGTTTATAAAAATTCTTCTGTATGAGAAAGTTACAAACATTTTATAAAAAGGTATGTCAGATTGTATTCCAACTATTTCTGAACCAGATTCAGATCATGGTGATCATGCATCTATTTTAGAGATATTTCATATAAAAATATGCATGATTTCATGAGAAAATGATTTAAAAACCCAATTTTATGCTAGTTCTGAGTAAATGAGCTAAAATGATTTAAAAATAGAAAATACATGAAAAATAGCTTTGTTTTAAATTTTAATGCATATTTTAGTTTTTGACATAACTGTAGTAGTTTAGTTTTTAAAAATAATAAAAAATTAGAGTTAAAATAGACTTAGTTTTGTATTTTCTAAAACATAGTCATTTTGAGTTGTTTTGTAAATAACTTTTTGAAGAGAGGTTTTGAAATGCAATTTTAAAAAGATGGACTTATGGACAAAAGTTCAAAATTATAAATAGGCTACGTAGGGAGAAGAGAAGTTTGTCTTCTCTTTCTTGCCCAAGCTTTCTCTTATTCCCCTTCCTCTCCACCTCTTCTTGCCTTTTCTTCTTCTTCTCCCTCTTTTCCCCTCTTTTTCTCATCCTCTTTCCGGTGGAGAATTCCGGTAATGGCTGAAGCAAGAGAGAGGATTCCAATCTCTCTTCTCAACCCAAGCAAAGTGTATGATCCTTCTTACTCTTCTTTTTAACCTCTTCTTTCTCTTCTTCTAATTCTCTTCTTCTTCTTCTTTGAATTTTTGTTTTCATGTTTTAGAATTCATATTCCATTATAAAAAATAAAATAAAACATGTTGATTTACTGCATATAGATTTAGAAATTTCCAGTTTGCAAGATTCTCAAACTCTTTGAATCGTTTAAGTGTTTTTACTGTATTTGAATTCTTTTTTACTGTATTACGTTGATTTTTTTATTGTTCCTACTATGTTTACTATATTAGGAATGTTGTTTTTTACTGTATTAGCATCAATTCATTAACTCATTAGAAAACAAAAATCTGATCAATTAAATTCATGCTTTGCTCTGTTTGAAATTCATTAGATCAAGCATCAAAAATCTGGATAGATTCTCATTTGTTTTCGGTGATTCTCAGTTTGAAAGCCTATTAATTGATTTCTGGAAGCAAGGGAAGGTCTGGAGACAAATCCAGCTGGCGTGCATGAATCCTCTCTATCGGCCGTAGATAGTCTGCCAGAATCCCCTTCACATTTATCGGGAAGAATTCAGTGGTTTCATTCTTGATCCACCGTGAAATTCATTTCACGATTTACTGTTTCCGATCAATGATCGGAATCGTGAAGATCTTTGTCGATGCTATTATTGTTTTCCAATGACTGATTGTTGAAATTTTTTCAAGGGATGATCTGATTCTATCAAATACGATCGAATGGTTGAAGTTTTTGATAAGCAATTTCTGTCTGAGTGTTTAGATTTCTAAGCGCCGAGTACTTGAGCTCCAACTGCTGTTTGAAATTTCGGTGGATGTCTTCTGCTATTTGAAATTCTAGCTATTATTTTTGAAAAAAAAATCAATCGGATGTCTAAACCCGATGTGAATGTTAAGATCCACTGATTTTTGAATCAGTGATCTACAGTTTTCTATTAAAAGCAATGAGCTCTAAGCATTGTATTTTCATTGATTTATGGCAAGGGGACTGTTCTCTGATCGCCATTTGAAGGCCAATCAACTGTGTGAGTGTTTTGATCGACTGAACTTGAATATCTAAAGTTGAACATAGCCTATCTGAATAATAGAATTTCCGAGTTTTTTTTACTATTTCTAAACTCTGTTGATTGCTGGATCCGGTTTGAATGCCTAGCTGCTGAGTGTTGTATCAATTTGATTGATTGCTTTACTATCGAATTTTTGAGCATCATCTAACTGTTGGTGAATGGATGTTAGTTAAGTGATTTGTTAGCTGATTAGTAGAATAATTTTGTTAGCTGTAGTTAAGTAATGTGTAATAGTTAGCTTAGTTATTAGTTAAGTGAGTAATTGTTAGTATAATCGTGACTTCATTTACCTAGTTAAGTAATTAGATTTACTTAATGCTATGTCATTAGATTCACTTAGTTGCAAATGAATGATTAGTTGTTTTAATATTACATTTAGTGTTTAGGTTTACTTAGTGATTTGTCATTTAGCGCTTAGTAGCCATTTTCATTTAAAATTGTCATTTAGATTTCTTTCATATGATCTTTCATTGTTTTAGCATTTAATTAGTATATTTTGTTTAATATAGTTTCGCCTTTTCTCTCTTGAGTTGCTCGTGTTCGTTTGACTTGTGCAGGATCGCACAGGAGTGGAGCGAAAGTGATCGAGTGACACAGAAGCACAAGAGTAGAAGATTTTTGCTTTTATTTTAGAATTACGAATTTAATTCTGGGTTTATAAATAATTTCTTTTACGCCCTCTGCGTAGGGTATTCCTGTGTAGGGTATTCATTTGTTGTAATAAGTAGTTAATTAGATTTTTTTTCTTTGCATACTTTTTCCATTTCGGTAATAAAGAATAGTTTAGTTGTTTGTTTAAATACGAAGTATTCCCGTTCCCTGAGTTCGACCCGGTCTCATCCACTAGTGAGAACCGTTTTTTATTATTTGATGTCTGGTTTTCACATGTTCTTTATTTAAAAATCTTTTCAAAACTATAATAGATTTCAAAAAGACATCACATGGACAGACTTTAAATTTTGTAGTAGACAGAAAATTTTGTTAGCTTTCCAAAACAATAAACCGTTCATCAAAAATCCCCTGGATGAGGGAGTTACGAGCATTTTACCGATCAGACGTCTTGCTGGAAACCGTAAATTTCGGATTTTGGCATTCGAGTGGGCCCAAACCGGGTCACCCGAATCCATACATCCATAAATATTTGATAATATTTTTATTCAAAATAGCAGTAGAACAACACATCAAAGTCTGATTTATTCTTATTGAGACAAATCAGATTTTTTTTCAGCCGGTTGGCCAGAAAAATCGATTTGTCTCTTACATGAATTAATTATTCATAAATAAATTCAGAAAATACATAATTAATGAAGCAAATCATGTAATTTATGTGCAAATAAAATTCAAAAAAATCTATAAAAATCACAAAATACTCCTTTGCATATATTCTACCAACTACAAAAATAAAATCACATGGGTTCCTACACGAAATTCATGATATTCTCTAATTTACCAAAATCTTTTTTTAAAAAACTAATTTGACTAACATTAAGATATCTCATGATTCTGATAATGGAAATTTGTAAAATTTTCACAAAATGTCTTAAACATCATATACTACCAATCCAAATTGATACTTGCACAAAAAGCATAGCATATTCTATAAAATTTCAAAAATTATAGATTTCTTTTATGAGAGACCCGTTTTTTAGTAAGTCATGTTTTCAAAGAGGGTTTTCCTTTGAAAAACCCTTCCTTTTCCATGGTTTGATAGCCGTAGGCCAACCCCATGTGTGTCAGGGTTTGTTTAGGATCTATGAATATGAAAAACCCATGGAATTCATGCCACATATTTCGTTTCACAAGAAAAGTATAGATCACATACCTTTTGTCAGATTTTTCATTCTTTCGTGCACCAGCGGGTCATTTTGCACGATCCATCACTTCCAAGTGCACCATGGCCTAGTGTAGGACCTCCTTAGTCCTTTCTCAAACACATGCATCATTTCCCCTTGTTAGAACAAGGGAGAAACACCAATGGTGTTTGAGAAAAGAGAAAAAGAGTGTTTTGAGAGGAGAGAGAGAGAGAGAGATCTTGTGAGAAAAAAACTCAAAAGGGCAAAATAGGGGGGGGGCATTGATGTCTTATTTTAAATCGTTGTAATTTTGAAAAGATTTTTAAATGTAAAACATGTGAAAACCAGACATCAAATAATAAAAACCGGTTCTCACTAGTGGATGAGACCGGGTCGAACTCAGGGAACGGAAATATTTCGTATTCAAGCACACAATTTTAAACTATTCTTTATTGCCGAGTTATTTGAAATGTAAAATGTTCAGAAAAGGTAAAAACAACTAACTATTACAACAAATGAATACCCTTCGCAGAGGGCGTAAAGTGCAATATTTACAAACCCAATTAAATTCCTAATTCTAAACTAAAAAGTAAAAAGAAGCTTTATTGTACTTCGTGTCACGTAATCTCTTCCGCTCCAGTCTTGTGCTATCCTGCACAATTCAAAAGACACGAGCAGTACACAAGATAAAACTGAAAATTATACTTAAACTAACTAAATGCTAACATATAAAGGAAATTATGCACGAAATCTAAATGATTTATTTCAATTGAAAATGAATTCTAATTCCGACTAACTAATTACTAATTAACAACTAATGACTCACTTAATCTAACAACATTTTATCAGACATTTATCAACAACACCTGAAATCCGATTCATTTTTTTTTCATACTAATTCTATATTTTTGAATTCTTAATGTCTATTCAAATTTGACAATGCTCATCAAGTAATGCTCAAGAATCAATAGATCGATGCCTTTAATGGAAAATAATAACCCCCGATTCAAAAATCATTAATCACAACATTCCCATCAGATTCATAAAACTGATCAAATTTTATTGAAAATATTTTCCAGAATTAACAACAATAGCATTCACTGGTATTTCCAACTGTAACGCCCCGGGGTTTTAAAATCTTTAAAAATGCAGATTTTTTTTTTTTTTTAAACAGCGGAAATAATTTTTGATTTTCGGTTTCCTAAACCTCAGGCACGTCACATTCCAATTAACAACAAAAACAACAATAATTTATATCAACATTATATACATAGTCTTTTCACAAGGTTCAAAAATGAAAACATTTAGGATTAAATTTAAAATAAATCCTAAATTAATCTCAGGATCTTGGGAATCTGGATTCTTCGATGCCACACTTGTCCAACATCCATTGTAAGATTTCCTATTCCATATTTGAACCTGAAATCCCCATAAAACAGGGTTAGACTTATGATAGCCAAGTAAGTCATTAATCAAAATCATACAATTCAAATATTAAGCATGATTTCAATAATTTACAAATCAAAATGCATTTATTCAAGAACAATTATGCAAAATAAGGCAATTAAAAACAATTTAAAATAATGCATAATCTCAGATCAAATTCTGTGAAAGAAAGAGGTCATTGTTTCGATATTAACGCCCTCCTGGTACGGTGGAGAGTACTCCGATCTCAAACTAAGTATTCCGGGGGTATATTATTCTATTGTGGATTACCCGGATACCTGAGTGAAACGGGCTCCCATGCGAGCAGTCAACGACCGGGAAGATTCTCAGCAATAGCGAGCAAACAAGGAGAGTTGGATGCATCCACTGGCATGCGGCAGCCTTGAGACCCGTTGTCTCGACCTCCTCAACCCGAGTGACAGGAGGTCCAGGGAATCTATCGCTCCCAACAATTATCATCTTCACAATGTCACTCCTGGTTGTACCACTACCCCTTCCAGGGTAGGCTAAACCTAGATGGGCTTGAAGGATTCTTTTATAGGACTTTTCATCTTTTCAAAAACTAGGCTCAATAGCCAAATCATTCCTTTCAAATAAACACGGTTCATATGTATCCAGCCCATCCAGAATTTTGCTCTATCATAACGAGCATTCGCCTGTGAAGGCGAGAATTAAGTTTGTGTAGACATGACTCATGCAGCAATAAAATCTTTCAAAAATCAACATGCTATACAAAATTCTTCTATTTATCAATATCATCAATGTCTTAACCATAGTATTCGATTTAAAATCATAAGATTTGAAATTGAAATATGCAGATATTGAAATATGCATTTGATCATAAATCAAATTTAGATAATCATGCATGAATCAAAAACATGAATCAAAAGCATGTCTAATATAAAATTATAAGATTTTGATAGAATAACTTACTTGGATTTCGATAGGATAAAGCGCTCGTGCTTTGATTTAATCTGATAGAATTCATTATATTAGTTAATATTTTTATATCAAATTTTGAGTAGTATTTGCCCTATGATTTAAAGAAGTATCTTTTGAAGAAATTATTAAAAATCTAAAAAAATTTATTTGTAATTGACTTTAAAACTTTTATAAGAATTTTCACAGAGTTTCCTCTGTAATAACTCAAATGTTCGAAAAAAGGTTTGAACTTGAATTCGAGTTGAACATGACTTTGCGTCACAAATATTTTTATAAAGGTTTTTCAAAAAATTTGATTTAAATATTTAAAAGGATTTTTGAAAAATTTTAACAAAATTTCTTTTATAAAAATCAATTTTTTTCTGAAATAATTATAAAAATTTTGATATATCTTCTACTAAAAATTTCTAAACTATCTGAAAAGCTTTTGCCAAAATTCTGATTAAAATAATTAATCTTTAAAAATTTGGTCAGAATTACTGCTATACTAATTCTACTTTTTTCAAAAATCTTTAAATCATTTTGACAGAACTCCTGCTATAAAAACTTAATTTTTCAAAAGTCTTTTATAAAATTTTGCCAGAACTACTGCTAAAGTAGTTTGGAATACTTAAAAATATTTAGAAAAATTTGAACAGAACTTCCCTTGCGTAGAGGCTGGGTTGGATTAAATTTTGACAAAATTGTCAAAATTTAAATCCACACAAAGTAGAATTGGGGTTTAGAAGGAGAATTTGAATTCAGAAGATGGTTCTTGAATACTAACCTTGTTTAGTTGATTTGAGCAGCGCTTCCGCTATCCAAATCTGACTTTTCTGCTAAGTTTAGCAGAACTCCTGCAGGTAGTGCTTCTGAGGCTGTTTCTGATCTGACGGAGCTTCTTGAAGAAGAACGGACTTTGCTAAAAGAAAGAGGAAAAGGGCTAGAAGAGGTTTCTCAGAAAAAATCTGAGATTCTACGGAGGTTTTGGTTTAAAAGTTAGAGAGAGAAAATCAAAGGTAGAGAGAGAAAGTAGGAGAGAGAGAGCTTAGAGAGAGAAGGGAGGGTTTTGAACTTGAGTAGAGAGAGAGGGGGTGAGGGGTATTTATAGGAGAGAGAAGGGAGGTCGCCCCCCCCTTGTGGGGCCCACTTTGGTGACATTTGTCACCAAAGTAAATAAAAAATTAATTTTTGAATGACACTTGTCATTCTTCTGACAAGTGTCAAAGAGAGAGAGAGGCTTAGTGTCACCTCCTCACTGAGGAGTGACACTTGTCCTCCCATGGTTTTGGAAAACCATGGCCTGTCCATGGTTTTGGGCCAGTGGTTTTTCTAAAACCATGGTCTGAGATTAAAATATTATAAATTAATATATTTTATTCAATTTGCTACTTTTTAATACCCAAGTTAACCTTGGCTCAATTCCATCTTTCAGAAATGCCATAGGAGATTTAGAATTACTTGAGTGTCCTTCTGTATTTCAATAAATTACATAGCCTGCCATTGAAAATGGTAAATTACCATTTTCGTCCCTGACAATTTTATTAATTCCCTGAAAATATCCTAAAAGAAAGATTACTATTTTGACCTTATATAGTTGGGTATTTTACCGAAAAATGCCACTGAATTGGCAAATTACTAAGCTACCCTTTGACAATTTGATTAATGACTAGAATGTCCCTGAATTCTGATTTTTGAACAAGCCTCAACAAAATTTTATCAGGATTTTAAATATATATTCAGATCTTTACTTTGAACAATACTAACCATAAAAATAAGGGTTTTAACACTATAATTCACATTCAGAATAAATAAAAATTAAAACTTGAATTTTCTTCAGAATTTATAAATCATTAAAAATTTTGGGTATTACATTCTACCCCCCTAAAAGAAAAAATTTCGTCCTCGAAATTTATGTACAATTTAAACAAACAATTTTGGATACTTCTCTCTGATGCTGTTTTCAGGTTCCCAAGTACATTCTTCAATTCCGTGATGCTGCCATCTGACTTTAACCAGAGGAATAATCTTTGTTCTCAAAATTTGATCTCTTCTATCCATAATTTCTATAGGCTTTTCCTCAACAGTCATGTCTTCTCGAATTGCTATATCTTGATGCTGGATAATATGAGATGGATCATAAACATATTTTCGCAGCATTGAAACATGAAATACATTATGAATCTGTGCATACTGAGGAGGCAATTCGATTCTATAAGCAGTTTCACTGATTCGTTCTAGAATCTTAAAAGGTCCTACAAATCTAGGACTTAACTTTCCCTTCTTTCCAAATCTGAACACACTTTTGGTTGGAGATACTTTGACGAAGACCATATCATCAACTTCAAAAGCGAGTTCTTTCCGTCTTTGATCAGCATATCCTTTTTGTCGGCTCTGGGCAGCGCGTAGTCTGTCTCGGATCAAATTTACTTGCTGAGTATAATGTTGTAGTATCATTGGTGACTCTAACTTTCGTTCACCAATTTCATTCCAATAGAGTGGCGATCGACAAGGTCTTCCATATAAAGCTTCGTATGGCGCCATTCCAATACTGGTATGATAACTATTATTATAAGCGAATTCAGCTAGCATAATATGAATATCCCAATCTCCTTTCCATTCTAGCATACAGGCGCGTAACATATCTTCCAGAGTTTGAATAGTACGCTCTGATTGTCCATCAGTTTGGGGATGAAATGCAGAACTGAACTTTAACTTTGTTCCCAAAGCCTGCTGAAGTTGGTTCCAGAATCGAGAAGTAAACCTGGGATCACGATCAGAGATAATTGAAAATGGTATTCCATGTAGTCTTACAATCTCTTGAATGTATAAATCTGCCAAACTTTCCAAAGATTGACTTATACGAATAGGTAGAAAGTGAGCTGATTTAGTTAATCGGTCAATAATAACCCAAATTGCATCGTGCTGTTTTCGAGTTTTTGGTAAACCCACTATGAAATCCATAGTAATTTCTTCCCATTTCCATTGTGGAATTTCAATTTGTTGCATCATTCCACCTGGCTTCTGATGTTCTGCCTTAACTTGTTGGCAAATCAAACACTTTGAAACATAATTTGCCACATCTCTCTTCATACCAGTCCACCAGTACTTTCTTTGCAAATCTTTGAACATCTTTGTGCTTCCTGGGTGGATAGTATACTTGCTTTTATGGGCTTCTTCAAGGATTTCATTTCTCAATTCAGGGTTATTTGGTACCCATATTCGATCATTCATCAAAATACTCCCATCTTCTTTAAGTCGAAAAGAAACATCATCTTCCTGTTGGGCTCGAGCTAAAAATTCTTCATGTTGAGAATCCTTACTTTGTTCAGAAATAATTCGGATGAGGATT
This sequence comes from Nuphar pumila, assembly GCF_984573655.1. Classification (NCBI taxonomy): domain Eukaryota; kingdom Viridiplantae; phylum Streptophyta; class Magnoliopsida; order Nymphaeales; family Nymphaeaceae; genus Nuphar; species Nuphar pumila. The sequence goes on from NC_143258.1 coordinate 56,914,149, forward strand.
TCTGGTCGAACAATTAAGTTTGATAATAAAATCCTTCCTGTATTAGTTGCAAAGGGTTTCCAATTAATGAAATCTTCAATAAGTTTCCATTCTTTGTCTATGAGACTTGCCAAAGTGTCTCTAGTTTTGCGACTAAGAGCATCAGCTACAATATTCGCCTTTCCAGGATGATAAGAAAGTGTGAACTCATAGTCTTTAATAAATTCTAGCCAACGTCGCTGTCTCATATTCAATTCTTTCTGCGAGAACAAATATTTGAGGCTCTTGTGATCACTGAATACTTCAAATTGTTCTCCATATAAATAATGTCTCCAGATCTTTAGTGCAAAAACAACTGCCGCAAGTTCTAAGTCATGGGTTGGATAATTCTTCTCATGATTTTTCAACTGTCTTGATGCATAAGCAATAACTTTTCCGTGTTGCATCAATACACAACCTAGACCAGTACCAGAAGCATCTGCATATACCTCAAATCCACCATGTCCCGAGGGTAAAGTAAGCACTGGAGATGTAGTGAGCTTTTCTTTCAAAATTTGGAAACTTTCTTCACATTTAATGTCCCAATCAAATTTAACACCCTTCTTCAGAAGTCTAGTCAGTGGTGATGCTATACGGGAAAAATCTTGAATAAATCTTCGGTAGTATCCAGCAAGTCCAAGAAAACTTCGAATATCTGTAATATTCTTAGGTTGTTTCCATTCTAATACTGCTTTCACTTTAGCAGGATCTACTGAGATTCCATCTTTTGAAATTACATGACCCAAAAACATAACTTTTTCCAGCCAAAATTCGCACTTAGAAAATTTGGCATATAACTGATTTTTCCTCAAAGTATCCAAAATAATCCTTAAATGTTCCTGGTGTTGTTCCTTATTTTCAGAATAAATTAAAATATCATCAATAAAAATAATCACAAATGTATCTACAAACGGTCTGAACACACGGTTCATAAGATCCATAAAGGCTGCTGGTGCATTTGTAAGTCCAAAAGGCATGACAGTGAATTCATAATGTCCATACCTTGTCCGAAAGGCTGTCTTAGAAATGTCTTCTTCCTTGATTCTAAGTTGATGATATCCAGATCTAAGATCAATCTTTGAAAATACCTTAGCCTTCTGTAATTGATCAAATAAATCTTCAATTCGTGGCAACGGATATTTATTCTTTATGGTAACTTGATTAAGAAGTCTGTAATCTATACATAATCTTAATGACCCATCTTTCTTCTTTACAAATAATACTGGTGCACCCCAGGGAGACATACTTGGTCTAATAAATCCCAGCTCCATTAATTCCAATAATTGTTTTTTTAATTCTGTGAGTTCTGCTGGAGCCATCCTATAAGGAGCTTTAGAAATTGGTGCAGTTCCTGGCATTAACTCAATACCGAATTCTATCTCTCTATGTGGAGGAAGTCCTGGTAATTCATCAGGAAAAACATCTGAAAATTCATGAACAATATCCAGACTTTCAAGAGAAATTTCTGCTGGTCTGGCAAGAGTAATGCTGACTAGAAAGGCTGTACATCCATTCCTCAAATATTTCTGGGCCTTTAAAGAAGAAATAACTCGATTTTTAGGAGTAGAATTGGATAATCTAAATTCTACCTTAGGAATACCTGGTTGAGAAAAAGTAACTTTTCCTTCCTGACAAAATATTCTTGCATGATGTTGATGTAGCCAATCCATACCCAATATAATATCAAAATCTGACATGTCTAATAGAATTGGGTCAGCAGATAAATTCTGTCCTTCAATATATACTTCTAGATTCGGCAAGTATAACCCACAAAAAGATTTACATCCTACTGGGTTGACCACTTCCAGAGCACAGTTCAAAGACTTGATAGGCATATTAAGTAAAGTAGTAAACTTCTTGGAAATAAAAGAATGAGTTGAACCGCAATCAAATAGAGTAAAAACAGCATGTCCAGCTATAGATAAAGTACCTTGAATCAGGTCACCCTTAGGTAGTTGATCAACATTGGCGGTATAAACGCGACCTGGTACTTTTTTATTCTGCGGTCGTTGTTGTTGTTGTTGTTGCTGTTGTTGTTGCTGGTACGGATACTGGGGTTGTTGCTGAGGGCGATGTCTAATAAGGCCTCGAGCATGTTCATCCATTTCCTTTTTATAGCAGTCTTTAATAAAATGGCCAGACTTACCACAATATAAACAACCACCAGTTGTTCGGGGGCAGGGTTGTCCTGGATGGGATCGATAGCAATTCTGACACGATCTAGCTGGTAGTTGTGTAGCTGGTAATTGTGGTTGATTGACTTGAAACTGCTGTCGTGGCCTCTTTGCTGGAGGGATGAACCTTCTTCCTTCAAAATTTCTTTTAGGCCAACTCCTTTGGCCTCTGAATTGAGAAACCGTTCTGCCAGATTGATTCTTCTGTATTTCTTCCCAATCTTCTTGTATCAATGTAGCTATTTCCACCGCCTTGTCTAAAGTTTCTGGCCTACTAGTGAGGACTTTGGTTCGTAGAACTGGTTTCAATCCTCTAGTAAATTTCATTGCCCTCTCGTCTTCCGTATTATAGACATTTGGGCAATACTTCTCTAAATTTCTGAATTTAGTAATGTATTCAGATAAAGAGAGTCCTCCTTGTAGTAATTCAAGGAATTCCCTCATTTTACGGCTTCTTTCATGCTTGGGGAAATATGCAGCATAGAAAACTTCAACAAATTGCTCCCAAGTAACGGATCCATTGCTAAATTTAATTTCTAAGGTGGATGCCCACCATCTTTCTGCATCTCCTTTTAATCTGTATGCTGCATAGTTCACCTTACGATCTTCAGGTACGGTCAGAACACGAAAAATCTTTTCTATTTCTCGGATCCAAACCTCAGCAGCTTCTGGATCCATCTTTCCTGAAAATGTAGGTGGATCTAATTTGAGAAACTTCTCATAAGATACTTCATTATGGTTTTGATAGGATTTTGAAGATGTAGCTGAGTCTTGCCTATTCTGATTCTGATCTCTTATAACAGCTGCCAAATTATTTAATGTTTCCATAATGAATTCTTGTTGACCATTCTGCTCCTTGGGTTGCTTCTTTGATGTTTGACGAGGCATCCTTGATAAATAATGATCAGACTTAGATTAAAGTAGAAAGAACATTTATTCATATGAACATATATATACATCAAAACCCATATTTACAAGAATTTACATATTTAACAAAAGTAAACAAAAGATATCCTATGGAAGCTTGAGGAATTTTCCCAAATAATTCCTCTTGTTTCAAATCCGCTCTGGTGGATGAGAAGGCCCTGCAATATTTGGATCTATATTATAAACTTGTTTATCTGGATTTCCTAAATATAAGCTAAGGTCATCCGTAGGTTCCCTTGGGGTATATATAGGATCAGGAGGTTGGGGTGAAAATACAAAGTCCAAAGGAGTTAAAGTGGGTGCAGGAGCAGGTATTATGGTTGAGTCGGATGAAATGACAATAGGTTCCATTGGAGGAGGAGGAGCAAGAATATCCACACGGGATTGTTGATCTGGTAGGTTTTCAGCAGCTTGCTGTCTTTTAATGCAACCCGTCTTCACTTGGCATTCTTTTTCTATATGCCCAACTTCTCCACAAAATAAACATTCTTCCAATTCCAGTGGGCAAGGTTGTGATAAATGAGTCTGTAAACACCTATGACATTTTTCTAAGTTTTCTTTTTCTTTTGTGAGACTTAGAACTTGATTTTCTAAATTATCCACCAGCCGTTTTTGTACTGTCTGTGATTCTTCTAGCTTTTGAACATCCTTGACAAGTTCTTTAATGATATTGACCAGATCTTGAGGAGTCATCTATAAGAAGAATAATGATTTAACAATAATAATAAAATAAAAATCTAAAGTACATACTTACAGTGTAATGTATGAACAAGGTGGATCTCGAACCAGATTTCCCAAAACTCTGCTCTGATACCAACTGTAACGCCCCGGGGTTTTAAAATCTTTAAAAATGCAGATTTTTTTTTTTTTTTTTAAACAGCGGAAATAATTTTTGATTTTCGGTTTCCTAAACCTCAGGCACGTCACATTCCAATTAACAACAAAAACAACAATAATTTATATCAACATTATATACATAGTCTTTTCACAAGGTTCAAAAATGAAAACATTTAGGATTAAATTTAAAATAAATCCTAAATTAATCTCAGGATCTTGGGAATCTGGATTCTTCGATGCCACACTTGTCCAACATCCATTGTAAGATTTCCTATTCCATATTTGAACCTGAAATCCCCATAAAACAGGGTTAGACTTATGATAGCCAAGTAAGTCATTAATCAAAATCATACAATTCAAATATTAAGCATGATTTCAATAATTTACAAATCAAAATGCATTTATTCAAGAACAATTATGCAAAATAAGGCAATTAAAAACAATTTAAAATAATGCATAATCTCAGATCAAATTCTGTGAAAGAAAGAGGTCATTGTTTCGATATTAACGCCCTCCTGGTACGGTGGAGAGTACTCCGATCTCAAACTAAGTATTCCGGGGGTATATTATTCTATTGTGGATTACCCGGATACCTGAGTGAAACGGGCTCCCATGCGAGCAGTCAACGACCGGGAAGATTCTCAGCAATAGCGAGCAAACAAGGAGAGTTGGATGCATCCACTGGCATGCGGCAGCCTTGAGACCCGTTGTCTCGACCTCCTCAACCCGAGTGACAGGAGGTCCAGGGAATCTATCGCTCCCAACAATTATCATCTTCACAATGTCACTCCTGGTTGTACCACTACCCCTTCCAGGGTAGGCTAAACCTAGATGGGCTTGAAGGATTCTTTTATAGGACTTTTCATCTTTTCAAAAACTAGGCTCAATAGCCAAATCATTCCTTTCAAATAAACACGGTTCATATGTATCCAGCCCATCCAGAATTTTGCTCTATCATAACGAGCATTCGCCTGTGAAGGCGAAAATTAAGTTTGTGTAGACATGACTCATGCAGCAATAAAATCTTTCAAAAATCAACATGCTATACAAAATTCTTCTATTTATCAATATCATCAATGTCTTAACCATAGTATTCGATTTAAAATCATAAGATTTGAAATTGAAATATGCAGATATTGAAATATGCATTTGATCATAAATCAAATTTAGATAATCATGCATGAATCAAAAACATGAATCAAAAGCATGTCTAATATAAAATTATAAGATTTTGATAGAATAACTTACTTGGATTTCGATAGGATAAAGCGCTCGTGCTTTGATTTAATCTGATAGAATTCATTATATTAGTTAATATTTTTATATCAAATTTTGAGTAGTATTTGCCCTATGATTTAAAGAAGTATCTTTTGAAGAAATTATTAAAAATCTAAAAAAATTTATTTGTAATTGACTTTAAAACTTTTATAAGAATTTTCACAGAGTTTCCTCTGTAATAACTCAAATGTTCGAAAAAAGGTTTGAACTTGAATTCGAGTTGAACATGACTTTGCGTCACAAATATTTTTATAAAGGTTTTTCAAAAAATTTGATTTAAATATTTAAAAGGATTTTTGAAAAATTTTAACAAAATTTCTTTTATAAAAATCAATTTTTTTCTGAAATAATTATAAAAATTTTGATATATCTTCTACTAAAAATTTCTAAACTATCTGAAAAGCTTTTGCCAAAATTCTGATTAAAATAATTAATCTTTAAAAATTTGGTCAGAATTACTGCTATACTAATTCTACTTTTTTCAAAAATCTTTAAATCATTTTGACAGAACTCCTGCTATAAAAACTTAATTTTTCAAAAGTCTTTTATAAAATTTTGCCAGAACTACTGCTAAAGTAGTTTGGAATACTTAAAAATATTTAGAAAAATTTGAACAGAACTTCCCTTGCGTAGAGGCTGGGTTGGATTAAATTTTGACAAAATTGTCAAAATTTAAATCCACACAAAGTAGAATTGGGGTTTAGAAGGAGAATTTGAATTCAGAAGATGGTTCTTGAATACTAACCTTGTTTAGTTGATTTGAGCAGCGCTTCCGCTATCCAAATCTGACTTTTCTGCTAAGTTTAGCAGAACTCCTGCAGGTAGTGCTTCTGAGGCTGTTTCTGATCTGACGGAGCTTCTTGAAGAAGAACGGACTTTGCTAAAAGAAAGAGGAAAAGGGCTAGAAGAGGTTTCTCAGAAAAAATCTGAGATTCTACGGAGGTTTTGGTTTAAAAGTTAGAGAGAGAAAATCAAAGGTAGAGAGAGAAAGTAGGAGAGAGAGAGCTTAGAGAGAGAAGGGAGGGTTTTGAACTTGAGTAGAGAGAGAGGGGGTGAGGGGTATTTATAGGAGAGAGAAGGGAGGTCGCCCCCCCCTTGTGGGGCCCACTTTGGTGACATTTGTCACCAAAGTAAATAAAAAATTAATTTTTGAATGACACTTGTCATTCTTCTGACAAGTGTCAAAGAGAGAGAGAGGCTTAGTGTCACCTCCTCACTGAGGAGTGACACTTGTCCTCCCATGGTTTTGGAAAACCATGGCCTGTCCATGGTTTTGGGCCAGTGGTTTTTCTAAAACCATGGTCTGAGATTAAAATATTATAAATTAATATATTTTATTCAATTTGCTACTTTTTAATACCCAAGTTAACCTTGGCTCAATTCCATCTTTCAGAAATGCCATAGGAGATTTAGAATTACTTGAGTGTCCTTCTGTATTTCAATAAATTACATAGCCTGCCATTGAAAATGGTAAATTACCATTTTCGTCCCTGACAATTTTATTAATTCCCTGAAAATATCCTAAAAGAAAGATTACTATTTTGACCTTATATAGTTGGGTATTTTACCGAAAAATGCCACTGAATTGGCAAATTACTAAGCTACCCTTTGACAATTTGATTAATGACTAGAATGTCCCTGAATTCTGATTTTTGAACAAGCCTCAACAAAATTTTATCAGGATTTTAAATATATATTCAGATCTTTACTTTGAACAATACTAACCATAAAAATAAGGGTTTTAACACTATAATTCACATTCAGAATAAATAAAAATTAAAACTTGAATTTTCTTCAGAATTTATAAATCATTAAAAATTTTGGGTATTACACCAACAGTAGTAATATTCACCGGAAGATGTGGTGAACAAGAGTCACCGGAAAACAGTATGAACATTGATAAAAAAAAATTCAATAGCAAGTATTAATCAGATTCTCCTAACGATCATCGATTTAAATTTCAAACAAAACATTGATTTAAATTTCAACAGGAACATTGATCTAAACGATAAAAAGAACAAACATCATCCACCGGATTTAAACTCAGTTGTGAAATAAATTTCACGGTGGCTCAAGAAGAAAAACACTTGTTTATATCTTCACGATAAATGTGAAGTGATATTTTGCTTAAACAAGGGATTCTAACCAGAAACAGAGTTCAACAAGATTTCAATCAGTTTGAATTAGCCGGTGATCAAATTCAGTTGGTTTGGGATACAATCACCGCCGGATTCTCAGTTACGATGATAACTCTGGATTTTAATGGAAGAAAATCAATCCAGAACACTGAACAACACCAGATCTCAGTAGATCAAGTGATCGTGCTAATTTTTCACACAAGCAAACACTAATCCGATGCTCAAATTATCGTCGGATTCTCACATTTAAATCCACTGGAATTTCAAATTGAAATCTATCGGAATCTCAAATTTTTACCAGAAACAGTAAAATCATTGATTAGATTTCTGGATTTCAGTAAATGTTTCACGATTATAAAATACACAGCATTATTCCTCTATCGGATGCCAATCGTGACAAGATTTCACGATCTGAATAAGAAAATTCCGGCAACTATATATCTTGACAAAATTTCACGATAGAAATTTCCGGCGGCTAGATGTTGAAATTTTTTTTTACAGCTGATGATAAGCATTTGAACTCCATGGAATCAATTAATATTTTCAGCAGTCAGATTGCTGGTAGAATCAAAGCCTTTATCAGAATCATTGATCGGATTCAATGATTATCCGATCAATGCCAGCAATTTTCCTCAAATGATCTTTAAAAAAACATAATTGCTGGAAGAAATGCAGATCTATCCAGATTCTCAATGCTTGATCTAATAAATTTCTAACAGATCAAAGAGCAAAGCATGAATTTGATTGATCATATTTTTGGTTTTCTCATGATTTGATGCTAATACAGCAAAGAAAACAAAATTCCTAATACAGTAAACTAAAAAAAAAAATTCAAATACAGTAAAAACAATTAAACGATTCACAGATTTTGAGAATGTTTACAAACTGGAAATTTCTAAATCTAAAACATGTTTTTTTTTTTATTTTTCTCTAATGGAATTTGAGTTCTAAACATGAAAAACAACAATTCAAAGAAGAAAAAGAAGAGAAAGAGAAGGATAAGAAGAAGAAGAACTTCATACGTAACTGGAAGGGTTAGGAGAGAGGTGGAATCCTCTCTCTTGCTTCAGCCATTGTCGGAATTCTCCACCGGAAAGAGGATGAGAAAAAGAAGGGAAAATAAGGAGAAGGAGAAGAAGAGGTGGAGAGGAAGGGGAAGAAGAGAGGGCTTGGGCAAAAGAGAGAAGACAAACCTCTCTTCCCCCTACGTATGATATTTATAATTTTGAACTTTTCTCGATAAGTCCCTCTTCTTTGTAAAATTGCATTTCAAAAACCTCTCTTCAAAAAGTTATTTACAAAACAACTCAAAATGACTATGTTTTAGAAAATACAAAACTAAGTTTATTTTAACTCTAATTTTTTTATGATTTTCAAAAACTAAACTACTACAATTATGTTAAACAATAAAATAGGCATTAAAATATAAAATAAAACTATTTTTCATGCATTTTCTATTTTTAAATCATTTTAGCACATTTACTCGAAACTAACATAAAATTGGGTTTTTAAATCATTTTCTCATGAAATCATGCATATTTTTATATGAAAAATCCCTAAAATATATGCATGATCAGGCATGAGACCCTCCTCTACATTTATAGGATTTGTTTCTAGGCTTTGGGTCAAGGGCTGGATTGATTTCTAGCCCTTGATCTAGATCAACACAAATTTCCAAATCTATATGATGTTACTTGCCCTTTTCCAATGTATTTCTTTTTTTTTCTTTGATATATTTATTTATTTATTTTTTTGCAACATAGCCTAAGTACTATATGATATACCTTACATATATTACAAAGTATATATGTTATATTAATACCTAATAAATATAAGAAAGGGTGGTCGACCCCCATGGGTTGGCCCCCTTTCCATAATGTTCAACTTGCTTGCCAAGCAAGCAACTTGACATGGCTTGTTTTATTTTTTTTTTCTTTCTTTGTTTTTTTCTCACTTTACTAATCTCTTAAAGGAGGTCCAGCCCTTGATGGACCTTCTATGGTCTTCCAAGAATCCATGCACCCCCTATGGGGCTCTTTTTAAGTTTTTAGTAACTTTGACTTTTTTCCCTTTTAGCCTTGTTTTGGTAACTTTGTTTTTACATTGAATTTCAAGTTGTTGTTTTTTTTACTTTTAAAACTTTAAATAGGACGACACATAGGATGGGGGCCCACCTATGGATTCCTACCATTTTATAAACTCTAATTAAATTTTGAAATCAATTCCATGAAATTCAAGTTAAATTCTTTCTAAATTAAGTTAAAATGCCTTGCAAATTAATTCAAAATTCACATAAATTCCAATGAATGTTATTTAAGTAAATTCACACCAAAATAAATTTCATTAGTTTAACTTCAAATATTTAAACATTTAATTTATTTATTTTTAATAATTCTACTAAGGTGAACATCCAAATTTTATCGAATTATAACCCAAATTTCCAAAGCTTTAGGCGTGTAGGGTTAAACACGTCTAAATAAAATTTGATTCCATTTTTAAAACTTGTCAAATAACCTCAAAAACATCCTTGGTACATTTCTAGATAAAAATTTTGAAATTTAAAATTTATCACAAAATGTAAAAAAAATCCAAAAATTCCTGAAAAAAAAAACATGAAAAATCACCGATGTTAAACATATATGCATGATTGAATCACTATAACATTTTTTGGACAAACTTAGAAGACATATTTGCACGATTGAATCACTATGAATTCTTTTTGACAGCCTTAAAACACATATTTGCATGATTGAATCACTATGATTTTTTTTTGACAACCTTAGAACACATATCTACACGATTGAATCACTCTGAAAGTTTTTTGACCGCCTTAGAACACATATATGCATGATTGAATCACTATGATTTTTTTTTTAAATTCTCAGAACACATATGCATGATTGAATCACTATAAATTTTTTTTGACAGCCTTAGAACACATATATGCAATATTGAATCGCTATGAAATTTTTTTGACAGCCTTAGAACACATATATGCATGATTGAATTACTAAAAAAAATTTTTAACAGCCTTAGAATACATATATACATGATTAAATTACTATGAATTTTTTTGATAGCCTTACAATATATATATGTATGATTGAATCACTATGATTTTTTTTTACAGCCATAGAACACATATATGCATGATTGAAATTTTTGTTACAGCCTTAGAACACATATATGCATGATTGAATCACTACATTTTTTTTTTGACAACGTTAGAACACCAATATGTAGGATTGAATTATTATAAAAAAAATTTGACAGTCGTAGAACAGATATATGAGTGATTGAATCACTATGAAATTTTTTGACAGCCTTAGAACACATATATGCAAGATTGAATCACTATGAATTTTTTTTGACAGCCTTAGAACATATATATGCATGATTAAATCAATATGATTTTTTTTAACAACCTTAGAACATATATATGCATGATTGAATCACTATGAATTTTTTTTTTGGCAACGTTGGAACACATACACACATGATTGAGTCACTATGATTTTTTTTTTACAGCCTTAGAAGACATATATGCATGATTCAAATTTTTTTTATAGCCTTGGAACATATATATGCATGATTGAATCACTATAATTTTTTTTTGACAACCTTAGAACATATATCTGCATGATTGAATCACTATTAAATATTTTTGATATCCTTGGAACACATATATGTAGGATTGAATCATTATGATTTTTTTTACAGCCTCAAAACACATATATGCAAGATTAAATCACTATGAATTTTTTTTGACAACCTAAGAATACATATCTACATGATTGAATCACTATGAATTTTTTTTTATTGTCGTAGAACACATATATGGATGATTGAATCACTATGAAATTTTTTTAACAGCCTTATAATACATATATGCAAGATCGAATCACTATAAATTTTTTTTGACATCCTTAAAACACATATACGCATGATTAAATCACTATAAATTTTTTTTGACAATCTTAAAACACATATAGGTATGATTGAATCACTACGAAATTTTTTTGACAACGTTGACACATATATGCATGATTGAGTCACTATGAGTTTTTTTTTACAGCCTTAGAAGACATATATGCTTGATTGAAATTTTTTTGACAGCCTTAGAACACATATATGTATGATTGAATCACTATGAAATTTTTTTAACAACCTTACAACACATATGCATGATTGGGTCACTATGACTTTTTTTTTTACAGCCTTAGAAGACATATATGCATGATTCAAATTTTTTTGACAGCCTTAGAACACATATATGGACGATTGAATCACTATGAAATTTTTTTGACAGCCTTAGAATACATATATGCATGATTAAAATTTTTGTGACAGCCTTAGAACACGCATATGCATGATTGAATCACTATGAAATTTTTTTGACAACGTTAGAACATATATATGTAAGATTGAGTCACTATAAAGCTTTTTTAACAGTTCTAGAGTAGATATATCAATGATTGAATCACTATAATTTTTTTTTGACAACCTTAGAACACATATATGCATGATTGAATCACTATGAAATTATTTTGACAATGTTGGAACACATGTATGCATGATTAAGTCACTATGAATTGTTTTTGATAATCTTAGAAGGCATATGTGCATGATTCAAATTTTTTTGAGAGCCTTAGATCAGATATATACATGATTGAATCACTATAATTTTTTTTTACAACCTTAGAACATTAATATGCATGATTGAATCACAATGAATTTTTTTTTATAATGTTGTATCACATATATGCATGATTGAGTCATTATGAATTTTTTTTGACAGCCTTAGAACACATATATGCATGATTGAATCACTATGAATTTTTTTTGATAGCCTTAGAACACATATATGCATGATTTAAACACTATTTTTTTTTGACAAACTTAGAACATATATCTGCATGATTGAATCACTATGAAATTTTTTTGACTGCCCTACAACAAATATATGCATGATTCAATCACTATGAATTTTTTTTTACAGCCTTAGAACACATATCTGCAATATTGAATCACTGTGAAATTTTTTTAACAGACTTAGAACACATATATGCATGATTGTATCAGTATAATATTTTTTTGACAACCTTAAAACACATATATGCATGATTGAATCACTATTAATTTTTTTTTACAACGTTGGAACACGTATATGCAAGATTGAGACACTATGAAATTTTTTTGATAGCCTTAGAAGACATATATGCATGATTGAAATTTTTTTGACAGCCTTAGAACACATATATGTATGATTGAATCACTATGAATTTTTTTGACAGCCTTTGAACACAGATTTTCATGATTGAATCACTATGAATTTTTTTTTACAGCCTTAGAACATATATATGCATGATTGAATCACTATAAATTTTGTTGTCAGCATTAGAACACATATCTACATGATTAAATCACTATGAATTTTTTTTGACAGACTTAGAACACATATATGCGTAATTGAATCACTATGGAAATTTTTTGGCAGCCTTAGAACATATATATTCATGATTGAATCACTATGAATTTTTTTTGATAGCCTTAGAACCCAAATATGCAAGATTGAATCACTATAGAAAATTTTTGACAACCTTATAACACATATATTTAAGATTGAATCACTATGAATTTTTTTTGATATCTTTAGAACACAGATATGCAAGATTGAATCACCATGAATTTTTTTTTGGTAGCATTAGAACACATATATGGATGCTTAAAAGTTTTTTGACAGCTTTTGAATACATATATGCATTATTGAATCACTGTGATTTTTTTTATATCTTTAGAATACATATAAGCATGATTGAATCACTATACAAGTTTTTTGACAACGTTAGAACATATATATGCAGGATTGAGTTGCTATAATTTTTTTTGACAGCCTTAGAACACATATATGCATGATTGAATTTTTTTTGATAGCCATAAAAAGCATATATACATGATTGAATTTTTTATGACATCTTTAGAATGCATATAAGCATGATTGAATCACTATGAAATTTTTTTGTCAACGATAGAACGCATATACTCAAGATTAAAATTTTTATGACAACCAAAGAACAAATATATGCATGACGGAATCACTATGATTTTTTTTTGACAAAGTTAGAACACATATATGGATGGTTGAATGACTATAAATTTTTTTTTCTGACAATTGAACACATATATGTATGATTGAATCACTATAAAGAATTTTTAACAACCTCAAAACGCATATCTGCATGATTGAATCACTAAGAATTTTTTTTGACAGCCTTAGAACACATATATGCATGATTGAATCGCTATAAAATTTTTTTGACAGCCTTAGAAGACTTAAATGCAAGATTGAATCACTAAATTTTTTTTGACAGCTTTAGCACACACATATGCATGATTGATTTTTTTTTTACAGCCTTACAACACATCATATATGCATGATTGAATCACTATGATTTTTTTTGTGACAACCTTAGAAAGCATATATGCATGATTGAAAATTTTTAAACAGCCTTAGAACACATATATGCATGATTGAATCACTATGAATTTTTTTTGACAACCTTAGAACGCATATATGCATGATTGAATCACTATGAGTTTTTCTTGACAATGTTAGAACACATATATGCAAGATTGAATCACTATGACTTTTTTTTGCAAATCTTAGCACACATATATGCATGTCTTTGATGAAGTGACCCTGTTTCCCACATACGAGACATGCACCTGAGACTCTATAGCAGACTCCAGGATGCTTCTTGTTGCAGTGCTTACATACTACATAAGACTGTGGTGCTTGTGTGTCACCCTGTTGTCCCTTGGCCTTCTTTGTAGGTGGTGCCGTATTACTCTCCACAGCTGGTCGAGAGGCCTTATTCCCACTACCCTTCGACTTGTCAAAACAGCTAGGCGGAGTCTTCTTAGAAGACTCCCAGCCATCCTGAAGTACCATGGCCATCTCGATGGCCTGGTTGAGGTTTTGATGATGGCTGGTCAGCACTTTCATCCTCAGACCATCACGTAATCCATGCACATACTTCTTAGCCCATGCCTCGTCAGTGGTATAAGTATGCGGGCAATACTTCTCTAAATGTCGGAAGCGTGTAGTGTACTCTGCTACCTTCATAGACCCCTGTCAAAGATCCACAACTCCCGCATCTTGGGATTGCGTGCATACTGGAAAAAATAGGTGTCCATGAATACCACTGTAAACTGCTCCCATGTGAGGATGCGTCGCTTATCAGGCGTGTAGCGTACCTCGTGTGTCGTCTCCCACCAGCTCTTGGCGTCACCCTGGAGCCGGTAGGTGGCAAAAGAAACCTGCCTCTCAGCAAGAACCTCGAGAATCTCAAAAATCTTGCCTATTGCGCAAACCCATTCCTCTGTCACATCCGGATCCTCCTTACTAGTGAAAGCAGGAGGGCTCAATTCCATAAAGCACTTGTATGACGTTCCATGGGTCACGACAGCCAATGTCGCTACGTGCCCATCATGTTGATGGCCTGCACCATTGCCATTACCCTCGTTGCTGGCATGGTTCTGACAATACGCCGTCAGATTTGTGAGGGCTTCAAAAATAAAGTCCCTCTGGGCAGTCCAACCTGGAGGCTGTAGTCCGGCCATCTACAACCATACACATGGATTCAGATTACTTATAAGTTTAGCATAAATAAAAAATTATTATTCATGTGACCCTATCAAATCTACGTTCTAATTCTTGCCATATATATCGAAAGAAATAATTACAGACATACAATTTTCACAACAAATTATCAAAACTAATAAAAATTGAAATATACTTACAGCGATGGTGGTCGGTTGGACGATCTTTGAGCCATACTTTCCTTACGCTCTGATACCATGTTTGTAACACCCCAATTTTTATAACTCGAAAAAATGGTGGATTTTTTTTTGAAATACATTTAAATTTTTTAGCAATTAACAGTAGAAAAACGCATTGGGCATAAAACTTGGCGTGCTACTTCACATGAACACTTGCAAAGATATAATTATGGAATTTAAAATCTAACAACTAATTAACCATGTATGAAATAAAATCAAAGCTCCAGAATATCCAAAATTAATCACATTTATCCTTGAATTGAATTAAAATAAAATCATAGTTCAAAATCCATGAAGCAGAGAAAAGGTAGGCTCAATCCTCGTTGCAACCTTCTGCCTTCGCACGTAAGTACCTACTCTTCACCTAAAAATCATTAAACCATATAGGGTCAAACACACATGTCTCAGTAGAGTGAAATATGCTAAGCTTGTAAGACAAAATTACAAAGCAAGAATTTCAATAGAGATTTCATGGTTTAGCACTGAAATTAAACAACTAATCATGCATGTTCAAAATTTACATATTTAACAAAGGACATTAATTCATACATTCAAAATATAAAATGCATGAGCATTTAATATGCATCACTTACCATATGCAGAAGCCCTTCAATGCATGCATATTTTATTTTCTTTAATTATATTTTCTTACTTAGATGATGCATGCGATACCTAATTAGTGCACACACAATTTAAGTTATCACCTTTTACCACTGCTGATACGACACAGGCAGACATTCTCAGTTCAGGACCATGGCTCAGGATGTGTTTTACATACAGGGGTGACTTTAGCCTGGTCAGGTCCATTCACCAAGACGGGGTAAGGGACGTTAATACGAGAGAGGTTCCCAATACCTTTGAACCTGATGCACCAATTTTTCCTCATGAGTACCAGAACCTCTACGTTGTAGTCTAATGTAAAGGTTTCCTTATAAAATCATGGGAGGGGAGGAGAAACTTTTTGTGCACCTAACAGACTTGCCCCACAAAGTTTTGTATCACCTGTTACTCTCCTAACAAGAGTCTTGAGTTTTAAAGTCCCATGATTACTTGATTACAGTCTTACTTTTTATGCAACATCAAGCTTGAACCACTTTATGGTCGTAGATGCATTCTTATAAAGCATTGGGAAAAAAATTACTTAATCAAACTTATAACAGAAACTTGAGCACATGCGTAGTATGAATATCTTATTCATTTCACATACCCTATAGCACATGTACAAGACCAATGCAATAAAAAAAGAACATGTATATGAACATCCACGTAAATAAAACAGTCATATCATCACGATAACATGAGCATACTTGTATCCAATACATTTTCAGAATTAAAACATAACTTTTGCATAAGATCAGACCTGCATAATTATTCACATATTACATGCTATTCTCAATGAAGAAATTTTCATAAAAACATGCAAACTATGCATCTTTTGAACCGCAAAGTAAAGATCGGTCTTGAATTTACCGAATTCTTAACTCAGCTCGACTGATACAGAGCTCACAAAAAAATTTTGGTTTATTGAACAGAGCTAAAATTTCTACAGTATATAGGAAATTTTGTTAGCTTTTTATAGACACAAACCGTTTGTAAAAACTTCTCTGTATGAGGAAGTTACGAACATTTTACTATAGACCTATTATCTTTTGTTTTGACTATCACAAGAACATGCTTAATCTATGAACCGAGCTCAAAATTCTATATTATATGCAAAATTTTGTTAGCTTTCCAACGCAACAATTTGTTCATCAAAACTCTTCCGGACGAGGGAGAAACAATAATTTTACTGGTCAGAGGTGAAGATGAAAACCTAGAATTTTGAGATTTTGCATTCAGGTGAGCCAAACCCAGTCACCCGAATCCCAAAATAATAATAAAAAAATAGGCAATATACATGAAATAAAATTCAAAAAAATCTATAATATTCACATAAGGTTGAACAAATCATAATCTATCAGAAATTATTAAATCTTGCATGAATCAACCCATGAAATTTACTTTCTTGATAAATTTACCGTTTTCTTTTCTAAGAAACCTAATTTTGCTAAAATCACAATATCCCAAATTTTCGACCATGGAAAACCTTAAAATTTTTACAATATGCCTACAATAACATATTCTACCAACCCAAACTGATATTTGCAAGAAAATCATGGCATAGATCAAATATTGACTAATTTCACAAATTTATTTCCTGAGAAACCGGTTTTTATGAAAAACCCGATTTCAAAAAGGGTTTTCTTTTGAGGAAAATGTGTTTTTGCCATGGATCCTTAGATTTGAGTCAAACCCACGGTTAGGAGGGTCTGATCATGATCTAAACTCATGAAAAAACATAAAAATTCATGCCAAGAACTCCGTTCTTACAAGAAAAGCATAGATACCCTACCTCTTGTTGAAAGAACACGTTTTTTGATAGATTAATGGATCTTTTTGCACGATCTGACCGATCAGATCCTTCCTCCAACAAGATGAGGGCCTTAGATAACCTCAACACACACTTGAGGTGTGGATCTTGCACTCAAGAAAGAAAAAGAAACCCTAAAAAAAGAGGGCAAGAGAAGGGAAAGAGAAGAGGGTTTTTGGGGGAGAGAGAAGGATCCAGCCAAATGGGGGGAGGGGGGTGAACTAGGAGACGGCTTTATAGCCCCTCTTGAGTTAGGTCATGGACTAAAATTTATTCCAGCCCTTGATCAAAACAAGAGAAGTCATTGGAGCCCTTGATCTCCACTTTGACTAGTCAAGTTTTAAATAAGCTTGAATTTCTCTCTACTGTTATTTTCAATTTAGTACTTGAAGTAGGATGCCACATAGGATGGGACGACCCACCTATGGGCTCCTACTGAACTATAAAATGTGGTTAATTTATGAAAAATCTATTATATTAAATTATAATTAAATAGTTGTTAAATTCCAATTAAGATCATTTTTTTTCTATATAACCACAATTCATGTGAAAATGTAAAGGCATTAAGTATAAGCCAATTCAAACTTATTAAGCATGTTAATATGTATATTTTTTTTTACAATCTACTTTTGTTAATTTAGTTCATTCAAATATATTTTCTTAAAGAAAAATCAAATTTTTTTCTTTTTAAGATAAACATTTTCAATTGGCCATCACTTTGGATTTTCTCTAATATCCAAAATGTGTAGGGTTTATATTTACTACATTTTAACATAATTAAACCCCTTAAACCTTACAAATATACTCAAACATTCATTTTTAAAAAAAATCAGGATTTTATATTGGCACAAATTTCAAGAAATTTCACAGTATTATAAAAAAGGACTTAGAATTTTTTTTGGATATTACAGACATCGTCTTCTACTTTTTGACCATGTCTCCTAGATGATCTGGGGGAATCCATCTCTTCTGCACTGTTGTATTGTGGTAGAACTGTCTTCTTTTCAGACCTTGTCTGAACAATGCCGCAATACCAATGCTTTCTCTACAAGATAAAGGAATGGTTTAGATTGGAAGAATTTTCTAAAAAAAAGAGAGATGATGAAAATGATGATGAAGGAGATATTCGTGAATCAGGTTGACAATTTTCCGCTGCAATGATCAGGGGATTTACTAGAAAACATGAGGAAAGTAAGGTGAAGAGATTTGAAAATAGATAGTAGGATTGAAAATATAGGCATCAAAATTCAAGAGAAAAGGAAAAAGGAAAATACATAAGTTTTTGAGAAAAATAGCAGGCATGATCAAAATAAGGTTGGAAATTCAAGATCCAAAAGAAAGAAAGAAAAGAAAGAAAATCACCTGGAGTTTTGGAAAATAGAAGAGAATTTAGAAAAGGATTTCCAGGGTTTTTAGAAAAAATGATTTGAAGAACTGAAGAAGGAAGAAAATATACATCTGGATTTTGAAAATAGGGAGGAAATTTTTGAAAGAAAATATCCAAGGTTTTGAGAAAAATTGTTCTGAAATTATAGGAAAATACAAGAAATGCAGAATCATAAAGCTGTAATAACATGGATGCGCAAATAACACTTCCTAAAAGCTGACTATAAAGGCACAAATTTGAAATAGTTGTAAGATCCTGATCCTAATTCTAAGGTCTAGATCATCTGAATCCAATCAAGATATGTCGACATACCTATAAACACCCCAAATTCTTTAAAGTCCTTCCTGACATTTCTTTTCACATATGCCAAACCCCTGCAGGGTAGTGTAGAGTTTTACCCCTAGGTTTACCCCAGTATAGAGGTCAGTTTGCCCCATTTTGATAATAAAATTACCATTTTACCCCTGAGTCATTGTTACCCTTTTTATCTGTCTAACTTAACCAAGCTCATTCTAAGTTTAGAAAAGTTAGAATGTCAATCATTTCTAGCTCCACTAAGCTCACAATGAGCAGTGTCAGTCTATTTCAGCTAAAATTAGTTTATTTCTCGCAAAATAAGCTCATTTTTAGCTCAAATTTCAGCCAGACTATCCTCGAGTCAACCAAATTCAGTAGATCCTATCCTCAAAAGTCTAACATGAGTGCATCAAGAGTTTGAACGATCAAGCTTCAGTTCAAAGTCACTTTTTACACACTCAGACCTTTGTTTTAACTCATTTAAGCTCATTTTAGCTCAATTTGGTCCAAATTGAGCTAACCCTAGTTGGTTGAGCTAGTATTTTAGCTCTGAATTTAGTTCATCTGAGTATAACTGCCTTTGGATTCAGTTCATTCTAATCAAATCCAGTTCAAATTAGTTTAGAGGCCTTGCAGGGTGAAGACCCAAAAAAATAAAATTATCCAGGACATTGTTTCCAACAATTTTTGAACTGAGACAGACCCCAAATTCAAACTCAGATCAATTCCTTCATCTAATATTTTATCAATATCCGAGATCCTCTCTATTTCAATTCGGATATTGGATCCAATGCTGGATCTGGTGTCTAATTTCTTTTTGGACCTGAATTTTTCATCTGATTCATTCAAAAATCCATATCCAGAGTGTAATTCATTCTTTGAACCTGGAATATCTCATCAGATATATAGAATCCAATTAAACCATTTTGGATCTATTTTAGTGTGGATCCATATTTTGGTCAATTCAGAAGTTCAGTTCAATCAATTTCTGAATTTAGATTAATCTAACATTTGAGATTCAATTTCACTTCTGGGATTCTTATTCAAATCTAGATCCAATTTCATTCCTTGAACTGGATCTAGATCCAAAAATCCCAATTTTATTATGAATTTGGGCCTTTTTCCATTTTCAAATTCTTTAGAAATCCATATTCAAGGTTTGATTCCCATTTCGAGCCAATTTTTTTCAGATCGAGATCCAGATCCAATCTTTTTCGAAATGTCAAATCCAGATCCTTTTTAAAGCTCAATTTTTATTCTAATTTCAAAAACAATCTTTGGATTTTCAAATTCAAATCGACCATTTTTGCAAAAATCTTTTGAAAAATACCCTATATCTACTTTAAAATTCAGTTTGGATTTCGAAATGTCAAAATAGATCCAGATCCAATTTCAAAATTCAATTTTTATTCAAAATCAATTTGGGGATTTCAAAAACAAATCCAATTTTTATCCCCAAATCCAAAAACAAACCTTTGAATTTCAAAATTCCTTTGAAAATACCCTGGATCCAGTTCAAAATTCAGTTTGGACTTCGAAATGTTAAATGGATCCAGATCCAATTTCAAAATCCAATTCTTATTCAAAATCAATTTGGGGGTTTCAAATTCAAAATCAAAATCCAATTTTTATCCCCCATTTCAAAATAAACTTTGAAATTTTAGAAATCAAAAATCAATGTTTTACAAAAATTCTCAAAATTTCAATCTGGATCCGGTTTTGCCATATTCGGATTTTATAAATCAAAAATTGAATTTTGAAGTTCAATTATTCCGCAAAATTCCCCTTTTCACTTTCATATTTCATTCTTTTTTTTCTTAATTTTCAAAATCAAAAATAAAAAAATGTTGTTTTTTAAGAGGGGCACCACTTTGCATTTTTGAAATTCAAAATAAAAATTGTTTTTTGGCAAAACTTTAAAAACCTTCTTGCCTTTAAAAACCCACATGAGCATCACCCACAAAGTGATGCCATGTGTCAAATTTTTTAAGAAAATCCCATTTTGCCCATCTATAAAATGAAAAAAAGACACACATGGGCACCCCCTTGCAAGAGGGTGTCATGTGTCAAAAGATTTCATAAAGGGCTATTTTGCCAATTTACAAAATTGGAAAAAGACCCACATGGGGTTGTCACAAACCCCATATGAGCCCCCTTTGCCACATGGGCACCCATGTGCAAGCAAGGGTGCCATGTGTCAAAATTTTTCTAAAAAGGCATTTATCCCATTTAAAAAAAAAAAATGCTCAAATGGGCTTGGCTTCTCCTTCTTGAGATTTTTAGTCCCATATCTAAAGTTTTGCAAAAGCCAACCCCATTCTTAAACTATAAATAGACCCCTTGGGGGTCTCTCTTCTCAACAAGTTGGAGTTTGAGAAATTAAGAGAACAAAAAAAAAAGTTCTGTCTTTCTCTTCCCTTCTTCTCTCTCTCCTCCTTTTCTCACTTAGGAGTGGATGAGTTTTCCAAAGAAGAAAACTTTCCTCCTTTGCATTTGTGGCTCAAGCTTGAAGCGGTGGCTGGAGCAAGGAAAAAGAAGCCCAAGGTAGGCCATCTCTCTCCCTTTCTTTTCGATTTTTTTTCTTTTCTTTCTATTTTCTTTATTTTCTCAAAAATTGTCCCCCCCCCTTTCTTCTCTTCTTTCTTGCATTTTCTTTCAATTTCGTGTAATAGCAATGTAGATCTAGTTTAATTTCATGTAAATTTCCATTTCCTATGTTTTGATCTATTCAAATTGTTATTTACATTGTGTATTTTTATTTTAGCCATTTAAAATTAGGATTTGATCTTCAATAGATTAAATTCTATATTCCATGGGCCAAATCAATTTCAATTTATGCCCCAATGCTTTGATTTCATTTTATATGCTTTTATTTATGTTTTTATACCATTTTCATTATCATCAATGATCTAGAATGATAGATCTCACATTTTGATCATTAGATCAATTCAATTTTGAGATTCTATTTCATTCAATTGTGTTGAGATGATATTTTCAATTTTGGTCCATTTTTGCCTTCATCATTTCACATATAATTAGGTCATATTTTGATCTGATGTTTTTACCATATCTTTATTAGTATATTTTTAGGATCTACATCAACAATCAGATCATTCTGAGATGGTTTGTTCTCTTAAAAAATTTGGGATTTACACCCTGCTGTTTGGCCTCGTCCAGATTTTCCCTAAAATTAGACCAACGTGTTTGAGTGATTTCTCTCTAACCAGAGATGATATTTCAAATCTGTAAAAAGAGAAATCTCTAGCATTGAATTTAATTTTTTCATGTAAAATTTTATCAATTTCTATAATGTTTTGATATCTGATTATGTCCAAAAACCGCAACCCTAGTATACTCTATCACTTTTAGGGTTTGGTTTAATCCATTTTGTTAGAGTCATATCTCATTATTGGAAGATTATTTTAAAGATATGTAAAACAAATCTTCGTAATAATCATGTCTAATTTATTTGTGTAAAGTTTCATTTATTTCTATGAAATATTTATATTTTTTTTGCATTTTAAATTAGAACCTTATCTGTTGCAATTTCAGGCATTATTCTCACATAAAACCAACTTGTTATATTCATATCTCTCTAATGGAAGATCATTTTTTAGATCTGTAAAAAAGAGTTTTTTTCTTAGAATGTCTAGTTTATGCATGCCAATTTTTAAAAATTTTCATTATGTTTTAATCTATAATTCGGATAAAAAATCAGAAACCTATTGAATTTTCTTTTACAGACTTTTACAGATGTTTAACCAACTTGATCAGATCGGATCTCCACAGTAGAAGATCCTTTTTTGAATCTGTAAATTGAAATTTTTTTATGGTTAAACTAATCAACTTCTCCCACAAATTTGGGAGAAATTGAATAAGTTTAGCCTCTAAAACTTGAAAATTACAGAAACTTATCTCTCAAAGCTCAATTTCTTGATTTTAAAATTTATTTCTCAATGTTTTAATCATATCTCGAGTTTTAAAATGCTTTTAGAGATTTGTAAAAAAGAGATACTTTCTTGAAGAGATAAAATTCCATGGAATCAATTTACAACTCAATTGAAGTTGTTTTATGCTTCCATTCATTCAAAATACTCTGATAGGGTCGATTTGCATATCTCAATTTTGAAATATCTTGTTTTACTTGGATAAAAAAACCCAAATTCGAGTTTTTCTCCAAAAGTTTTCTAAATTTTTTTTATTTTAAGATACTTTTAAGGTTATTAGTAACCTTTATATAGAATTTCATCAATTTCTAATATGTTTAAAGATTTTACTTTCATTTTTCGGGGCATAAAAAGGCTAAATTATGGATTTTTCTCATTTTTTTTAATAACTGAGGAAAATCCATAAATGCCTACATTTATTTCTAACATGTTTGCTCATTTTTCAGGATTTTTCTTTCTTTATTTTCAATTGATGTAAATCTATTCAAGTATTGTAATAATACATTAATGAGAATTTTATTTTATGCTTAGTTTAAAATGAATGAGCATATTAATTTAATTTTTCTTCATTTTAATTTGTTACATTTTTTTCTTAATTTTCTTAAAAATACTATGGAAACACGAATGACACGTGCACCATTTAATAAAGGAAAAATAATACTAAGTAAAGTTTATATTCATGGCCATAGTCAGAATATGAATAATATTTAGAATTATTATTCTTTATTAAAATACAAAAATCGACATACACTCTTAAGTCTTTTTCAAAAATCATCATATTTCAAGAAAAATGCATTTTTCTTTTATTAGAATCTAAAAATAAATATTAAATTGAAGTATATTCATGTCCATAGTCATAAATATATAGAAATTTAATTTTATTTTAATTCTATAAAGGGAAAAAAAATTATTTCATTCTTTATTAGAATTTAAATAAATATTAAATTAGAATATGTTTGTGACCATAGTCATGAATATATTAAAATTTAATCTTGTTTTGATTCTATTAAAGAATGAAATTTGTTTTTTTTAAACTCAATTTCAAACCAATTCTTTTAATGCATTCATCATTTAAGATAGAATTGCATAATTTTTAATTCATTTTAAGTTATTTTCAAATTTTCAAGTAATTTTTGAAATAATTTTCAAAAACAATTTCCATTTCTAAGTTCAAAAATCAATTTTCAATTTCCATTCACAAATTCAAACTTATTTTCCAAATTCCTTTTCAATTTCATTCACTTTTAATCCTATTTCAAATATCTATTTTTGAATTCCAAATTTTGATTTTTATTCTCCTTTTCCATTTTCAAAATTCTAATTTTAATTTTACTTTTTCACTTCAATTCCAAATATTAACTTGAATTTCCAATTCAAATTTTAAAAATTGAAATTTGTTTCAAAAATCAATTTCAACTTTTCATTTTCAAATCTCCAATTTCAAATTTTGAATTTCAGTTCAATTTGAAGTATCAAATTCAATTTTATATTTATTTTAAATTCCAAATTTTGAATTTCATTTTCATTTCAAATTCGAATATCAATTTCAAATTTTCCATTTTCAAATTTCAACTCTTAAATTCATTTCAATTCTCAATTTTTATTTTAAATTAAATTCTGAATTTCATTTTGAATTTCCAATTCTAATCATTATTTTCAATTTTAATTTTAAAATAACAAATTTCAACTCTAAATTCTAAATTCGAATTTCAATTCCAAGGTTTAATTCCAAATTCTAATCTTGATTTTCGAAGTTCAATTTCAAATCTAACTTTTGATTTTCAATTTCAATTCTAAATTCAATTTCAAAATTCGATTTCTAAGTTCAATTCTCAATTCAAAAATCCAATTCCAAATTCAATTTTCAATCAATTCAGACTTCAAATTTCTTAACTTAGAATTCAATTTCAAAATCTTCAAAATCCAAACTTTCAAACTCATTTCAATTTCCAAATCTAAATCGATTTATGAACTTCAAAGTCATCTCTTAAAGGATACTTTTAAATCCATTTCAAAATCAATTGGAAGATTCAAATTTCTAAAACATTGTCAAAAGCATACACATTCTCAAATTTAAAATCATAGCACAATCCTGATTCAATGTGCATTTAGGACTTAGAATAATTTTTTAGATAAATTTAGGCAAGTCAAAGGCATAAATTTGATCATTGGTTCGATTACCTCTGGTAAAGGCGCCAAGAACAGTTGAACCTCGTACCAACGAGCGAATCCTATCTCCTCATTTTTCCATAAATTTTCTAAAAATGAAGGCGAGTTATTTCAAAATGTCTTTATAAAATGTCAAGTGAGACCTTGCGAGAGTTTTTCTCTTTTTTCCTAAAAAGGAAGAAAGGAAATTTTTTACAACGATCACAATATTGAAGTTGAAGCTCGAAGTACGTGGCATAAAAATATCTCCAGATCTAAGGTAATGGTTTTTCAACTTCCTTGAGCACTTGCCGATATACTTTGGACTAGGGCCCTTAGTACGTGGCAGGAGGTTTATTAGCCCAAATAAGTGGCCCAGTTATGAGGCTTTTTCTCGAACTACAGTTCATGGAGAAAGCCCAACAACATGAAGGCCAAGACAATATTGGTAGGGGATTTTTTTAAAAACATGATCAACATACAAGAAATCAGATGTCTCTAATGCAAAGTCCTAGAGAGATAGAATTTTGAAAATCATAAAGAAGCACAAACTTGCATACATTGTTTGTATTCAATCCCTAGATTGAGGAGGGTTGTATTAGACCTAAGTCAAAATGAACATGAATAAAATGTCCTCAATTTGGTCCTACAAAACCATACTTAAGCCATGTGCATTATGTCAACTGGGTCAGAGTCTAGGCTCCTAAGTTTTGCATAAAAATGAATCTGATATTATAAAGAATAATGACTTAGACAAATTTAATCAAGGCAAAGGCATAAATTTGACCAGACAAAGATGAGTCCCATCACGGTCGCCAAAATTGTGATCATTGCAAAAATCTTCCTTTTCTTTTTAGGGAAAGAGAAAACTCTTGTAAGGTCTCACTTGACCTTTGGGAAAAGATTTTTAAATAACTCGCCTCCATTTTTAGAAAAATTATGGGAAAATGGGGAGACGAGATTCGCTCGTCGGTATGAGGTTCAATCGTTCCTGGTGCCTTTATCGGGGTAATTGAACCAAGGATAGAGTTTATGCCTTTGTATTGCCTAAATTTATCTAAGAAATTATTCTAAATCCTAAATGCATATTGAATCAGGCTTGTGTTATGATTTTGAGTTTGAGAATGTGTATGCTTTTGAAAATATTTCAGAAATCTGAATTTTTCAAGTGATTTTGAAACAAATTTGAAAATATCATTTAAGAAACGACTTTGAAGTTCCGAAATCGATTTGGGGATTGAGGAATTTGAATTAAAGGTTTTAGAATTGAAGATTTTGAAATTGAATTCAAAGTTAAGTTTTGAAATTTGAAATCTGAATTGATTTAAAATAGAAAATCAAAATTAGAGTTTCATTTTCGAATTGAGAATTGAATTCAAAAATCAAACTTGGAATTGTATTTGGAATTTTTTAAAATTGAAAAATCAGAATTGGGTTTGAAATTAAATTTGGACTTTGATTTGAAAACTTGAAGAATTTGAAATCTAAAATTGAAAATATAATTGAATTTAAAATTTGAACTAAAGAAATTGAGTTTGAAATATTGGAAATGAAAATTTGAATTTCAAAAGGAAATTTGAAATTTGATTTTGGAGTTAAAATTGAGAATTGAATTGAAATTCAGAATTAAGAATTGAATTTTTAAAATGGAAAATTTGAAATTGAATTTGAAATGAAAATAGAATTTCAAATTTGGAATTTGAAAGGAATAGAGAATTGAATTTAATATTTGAAATTGAAATGAAATTCAAAGTTAAAATTTGAAATTCGAAAGTGGAGAGTTGAAAACAGAAATCGAAAATTAGAATTTTGAAAGAAAATAGAAAATTGAATTTGGTGTTTGAATTTAAAATGAAATATAAAGTTGAAATTTGAAATTCGAAAAAAAGGGAAAGTTTTAAAATTGATATTTTAAAGTTGAATTGAAAATTGAAATTTGAAACTGGAATAAGAAATTGAAATTGAAATTGAAATTGAAATTGAAATTGAAATTTGCTTTTTTGGAAAATGTTTTTGAAAAGTAAATTGAAAATACTTGGAATTGATAAATGAATTCAAAGGAATACTTTGAATTTATAAATGATTTTGAATTTCAAAAATGAGATTGGAAAATTACTTTGAATTTGAGAAATAAAATTGAAAATGTCTTCAAATTTTGAAATGGAAATTTGTTTTGAAAATTATTTCAAAAATCACTTGGAAATTTGAAAATAACTTAGAATAATTTAAAAAAATGATGCAATTCTACCTTAAATGATGAATATGCTATCTTTTTTTTGGAAAATTATTTGAATTTTAAGGAAAGTTTCATATTTTATACAATAAAAAATAAGATTAAATTTTCATATATTCATGTCTAGTGCCACAAATATACTTAAGATTAATCTTTGCTTAAAATTCTAATAAAGGAAAAAAAAAAGATTTTATGCCGTTATAGAATTAAAATGAAATTAATTTTAATATATTCATGACTAGGGCCACAAATACATTTAGAATTAATTTTTATTTTAATTCAAGTAACGAAAGAAAAGGGGAATTATGAAAGAAATGATGATTTTAAAAAATGATCTAAAGTGTAGATCAAATTTTTATTTAATAAAGAATAATAACTCTAAGTATTATTCGTATTCCGACTAGGGCCAAAAATACAAACTTTACTTAGCTTTAATTATCCTTTATTAAATGGTACATATGTCATTCGTGTTTTTCATAGTGTTTTAAAAAAAAATAAAAAATAAAAAATAAAATATAAGAAATTAATTATGAAATTAATCTATATGCTCATTCATTTTAAACTAAGCATAAAAATAAAATTCTCATTAATACAATTATTACAACCGTGAATAAATTACACTAATTGCAGAGAAAGAAAAAAATAAAATCCTGCAAAAATGAGCAAACATGTTAGAAATAAATGTAGGCATTTATGAATTTTCTTAAATTATTCAAAAATTGGAAAAATCCATAACTTAGCCTTTTTATGCTTCAAAAAATAAAGGAAAAATTCATGAACATGTTAGAAATTTATGAAATTTTATATGAATCAACTAGACTTAAAATGAAAGAAAACCCTTTTTACGGATTTTGAAAATGAGTTTTCATCAGGGAGAACACATCTAAACAAGTTAAAATAAAATTTAAGAAATACTTAACGAAGCAAAATGATAGTGTTTTGATTTTTTATCAGAATCAGATATGAAAACTTTATAGAAATGGCTGAAATTTTAAAAATACAAACTAGACATGTAAGGTAGAAATCTTTAATTTACAGATCTAGAAAATGATCTCCCATTAAGGAGATCCAATCTGATCAAGTTGGCTAAAAATCTGTAAAAGTCTATGAAAGAAAAATCAATAGGGTTCTGTCCTTTTTACAGATTTGGAAAATGATTTCCCATTAGGGAGATATGAATTCAACAAGTTGATTTTAAGTTTGAGTAATACCTAAAATTACAAATAGATAGTGTTTTGACTTAAAATGCAAAAGAAACAAAAATACTTTATAGAAATAGATGAAATTTTAATGAGATGAACTAAACATGTAGATGAAAAAGATACTTTTTACAGATATTGAAAATGATCTCTCATTAAAGAGATATGACTCTGACAAAATAGGTTAAAAACCAAACCCTAAAAGTGATACAATATAACAGGGTTGCAGTTTTTAATCAAAATTGGGCATGAAAACACTATTAAAATTAATTAAATTTGGTGTGAACAAACTAGACTCAATGCTAGAGTCACCCCATTCTACAAATTTATAAAATCAACTTTGGTTTGGGAGAAATCTCTCAAACAAGTTGGTCTAATATCGGGTCAAATTCAGGCAAGACCAAATGATAGAGTCCAAATCCAGATTTTTTTGAGGGATCAAATCAACTCAGATTGATCTGATTTTTAATGAAGATCCTGAAAACATATGCATAAATATGTAGTAAAAAAATCAAATCAATATAACATCTAATTATATGCAAATAGATGACATAAAAAATGGACCAGAATTGAAAATATCATCTCAACATAATTGAATTGAATAAAATCTCATAAGTGAATTGATCTAATGATCAAAACGTGAGATCTATCATTCTAGATCATAGATGATGATGAAAATAAAACACATATATGCATGATTGAATCTCTATAAATTTTTTTTTAAAGCATCAAAACACATATATGCATGATTGAATCACTATAAATTTTTATTGGCAACCATAGAACACATATCTTCCTGATTGAGTCACTATGAAATTTTTTTTATAGTCGTAGACCACATATATCCATGATTGAGTCTCTATGAAATTTTTTAGACTGCCTTAGAACATATATATATATATATATGTGATTGAATCACTATGATTTTTTTTTACGGCCTTAGAACTCATATATGCATGATTGATCACTATAGAATTTTTTTGACAGCCTTAGAAAAAGTATATGCATGATTGAGTCACTATTAAATATTTCTGAGAGCCTTAGAACACATATATGAATGATTGAATCACTATGAAAGTTTTTTGACAACCATAGAACAAATATATGCAACATTGAATCACTATGAGATTTTTTTGGCAGCCTTACAATACATATATGCATGATTGTATCCATACAATTTTGTTTGACAGACTTAGAACACATATATGCATGATTGAATCACTATGTGATTTTTTTGACACCCTTAGAACACATATACGCATGATTTAATCACTATGAAATTGTTTTTACAGCCTTAGAACATATATATGCATGATTGAATCACTATGATTTTTTTTACAGCCTTAGAACACATATATGCATGATTGAATCAATATCACATTTTTTTTACTGTATTAGAACACATATATACGGGATTAAATCACTATGAATTTTTTTTTATGGCCTTAGAACACATATATACATGATTAAATCACTATAGAATTTTTTTGACAGCCTTAGAAAAAATATAGGCATGATTGAATCACTATTAAAATTTTCTAACAACCCTAGAATACATATATGAATGATTGAATCACTATGAAAATTTTTTGACCACCATAGAACAAATATGTGCATGATTGAATCACTATGAGATTTTTTTGACTGCCTTACAATACATATATGCATGATTGAATCCATATAAATTTTTTTGACAACCTTAGGACACACATATGCATGATTGAATCACTATGAAATTTTTTTGACACCCTTAGATCACATATAAGCATGATTTAATCACTATAAAATTTTTTTCACAGCCTTACAACACATATATGTATGATTGAATCACTATGATTTTTTTTACTGCTTAGAACACATATTTGCATGACTGCATCACTTTAAAAATTTTTTACTGCCTTAGAACACATCTATGCATGATTAGGTCACTATAAATTTTTTTCGAGAGCCTTAGAACAAATATATGCATGATTGAATCTCTATAAATTTTTTTGAGAGCAAAAGAACATATATATGCATGATTAAATCATAATAAATTTTTTTTGACATCTTTAGAACACATATCTGCATGATTGAATCACTTTGATTTTTTTTTGACAGCCTCATAACACAGATATGCATGATTGAATTACTATGATATTTTTTTGACACCCTTAGATCTAAGCATGATTTAATCACTAAGAAATTTTTTTGACAGCCTTAGAACACATATATGCATGATTGAATCACTATGAAATCTTTTTGACAGCCTTAGAACACATATACACATGTTTGAATCACTATCAATTTTTTTGCAGCCTTAGAACACATATACGCATGATTGAATCGGTATGAAGTTTTTTGAACAGCCTTACAGCACATATATGCATTATTGAATCACTATAATTTTTTTTGAGACCATTAGAGCACATATATGCATGATTGAATCACTATAATTTTTTTTTGACAACCTTAGAACATATATCAGCATGATTAAATCACTATGAAATTTTTTTGACAGCCTTAGAACACATAAATGCATGATTCAATTGCTATAAAAATTTTTTCACTACATCAGAACACATACATGCATGATTGAATCACTATAATTTTTCTTGACAACCTTAGAACACATATCTGCATGTATAAATCACTACAATATTTTTTCGACAACCTCAGAGCACATATATGTAGGATTAAATCACTATGCTATTTTTTTGACGGACATAGAACACATATATGCATGATTGAATAACTATAATTTTTTTTTGACAACCTTAAAACATATACTTGCAGGATTGAGTCTGTATAAATTTTTTTTGACAACCTTAGAATGCATTTTTGCATGAGTTAATCACGATGAATTTTTTTTAATAGCCTTAGAATACATATATGTCTGATTGAATCTCTATGAAACTTTTATGACATCCTTAGAACACATATACGCTTGATTGAATCACTATGAAATTTTTTTGACAACCTTTAAACACATATATGCATGATTGAATAACTATGAAACTTTTTTGGCAGCCTAAAAACAAATATAAGCATGATTTAATCAGTATGAAAACTTTTTGACAGCCTTAGAACACATATATGTATGATATAATCACTATGAATTTTTTTTGATAGACTTAGAGCACATATATGCATGATTGAATCATAATGGTTTTTTTTTGCCAACTTAGAGCACATTTATTATTGAATGACTTTTGACTTTTTTTGATCGGCTTAGAACACATATGAATGATTGAACCACTATGACATTTTTTTGATAGCCATAGAACAGGTATATGCATGATTGAATCTTTACTATTTTTTTTGATAGAATTAGAACATATATATGCATGATTGAATCACCATAAATTTTTTTGACAACCTTAGAACTCATATCAGCGTGATTGAATCACTATGAATTTTTTTTGACAGCCTTAGAACACATATATGCATGATTGAATCTTTATAAATTTTTTATAGAGCCTTAGAACACATATTTGCATGATTGAATCTTTATAAAAAAAATTTGACAGCATTAGAACACATATATGCATGATTAAATCACTATACATTTTTTTGACAGCTTTAGAATGCATATATGCCTAATTGAATCGCTATAAATTTTTTTTATAGCCTTAGAACACATATATGCATGATTGAATCACTATAAATTTTTTTTGAAAGCCATATAACACATATATGCTTGATTAAATCACTATAATTTTTTTTGAGAGCAATAGAAGAACTATATGCATGATTGATTCACTATAAATTTTTTTTGACAACCTTAAAACACATATATGCATTATTGAATCACTATAAATTTTTATTGACAACCATAGAACACATATCTTCATGATTGAGTTACTATGAAATTTTGATGATAGCGTTGGAGCACATATATGCATGATTGAATCACTATGAATTTTTTTTTATAGTCATAGAACACAATTATACAGGATTGAATCGGTCTGAATATTTGTTTACGGCTTTAAAACACATATATGTATGATTGAATCACTATAGAATTTTTTGACAACCTTAGAACTCATATATGCATGATTGAATCTTTATAAATTTTTTTTTGAAAGCATTAGAACACATATATGCATGATTAACTCACTATTAAATATTTCTGAGAGCCTTAGAACACATATATGAATGATTGAATCACTATGAAATTTTTTTGACAACCATAGAACAAATATATGCAATATTGAATCACTATAAGATTTTTTTGACAGCCTTACATTACATATATGCATGATTGAATCCATACAAATTTGTTTGACAGCCTTAGAACACATATATGCATGATTGAATCACTATGTAATTTTTTTGACAAGCTTTGAACACATATACGCATGATTTAATCACTAGGAAATTGTTTTTACAGCCTTAGAACACATATATGCATGATTGAATCACTATGATTTTTTTTACAGCCTTAGGACACATATATGCATGATTGAATCTCCATGTTAACTGCCTTGCAACACATATATGCATGATTGAATCTGTATAATTTTTTTTTGACAACCTTAGAACACATTTATGCATGATTGAATCACTATGAAATTTTTTTGATAGCCTTAGAACACATATATGCATGATTGAATCTCTATGAATTTTTTAGGACATCCTTAGAACATATATACGTTTGATTGAATCACTATGAAATTTTTTTGACAGCCTTAGAACACATATATGCATGATTGAATGACTATGATTTTTTTTTGACATGATTTAATCACTATGAAATTTTTTAGACAGCCTTAGAACACATATATGCATGATTTAATCACTATGAATTTTTTTTGATAGACTTAGAGCGCAAATATGCATGATTGAATCAGAATGAATTTTTTTTGCAGCCTGAGAACCCATATATTTATGATTGAATCACTATGAATTTTTTTTTACCGCCTTAGAACACATATATGAATGATTGAATCACTATAATTTTTTTTGACAGCTATAGAACACATATATGCATGATTGAATCTTTATTAATTTTTTTTGACAAAACTAGAACACATATATGCATGATTGAATTACTATGAATTTTTTTTTACAGCCATAGAACACATATCTGTATGATTGAATCACTATAATTTTTTTTTTACAGCAGTAGAACACATATATGCAGGATTGAATCACTTATAAATTTTTTTTGACAACCTTAAAACATATATATGCATGATTGAATCTCTATGAATTTTTTTTGATGGCTTTAGAACACATATATGCCTGATTGTATCAATATGAATTTTTTTTGTAGCCTTAGAACACATATATGCATGATAGAATCACTATAAAATTTTTTTGACAGCCTTATAACACATATATGCATGATTGAAACACTATAAATTTTTTTGGAAAACATTAGAAGAACTATATATACTTGATATATACAATATAATTTTTTTTTTACAACCTTAGAACACATCTGCTTGATTGAATCACTATAAAGTTTTTTTGACAGCCTTAGAACACATATGCATGATTAAATCACTATGAAAATTTTTTGACTGCATTGGAACACATATATCCATGATTGAATCTCTATTATTTTTTTTGACAGCATCAGAACACATATATGCGTGATTGAATTACTATAAATTTTTATTGACAACCATAGAACACATATGTGCATGATTAAGTCACTATGAATTTTTTTTATTGCCATAGAGCACATATATGCATGATTGAATCACCATGAAAGTTTTTTGACAGCCTTAGAACACATATATATGGAATTGACTCACTATGATTGTTTTTTTACGACCATAGAACACATATATGCATGATTCAATCACTATGATTTTTTTTATAGCAAACACATATATGCATGATTGACTTACTATAAATTTTTTTTTACAATCGTTGAACACATATATGCATGATTGAATAACTCTGATTGTTTTTTGACAGCTTAAAACACATATATGCCTGATTGAATCACTATGATTTTTTTTGCAGCCTTAGAACACATATTTGCATCGTTGAATCACTATGAATTTTTTTGGACAGGCTTGGAACGCATATACGCATGATTAAATCACTATAACTTTTTGTGAGAGTATTAGAAGAACTATATGTATGATTGAATCCCAATAAATTTTTTTGACAAGCTTAGAACACATATCTACATGATTGAATCACTATGAATTTTTTTTGATAGCCTTAGAACACATATATGCAATATTGAATTACTATGAATTTTTTTAGACAACATTGGAACACATATATGTATGGTTGAATCTCTATATTTTTTTTTGACAGCATCAGAACACATATATGCATTATTGAATCACTATAAATTTTTATTGACAACCACAAAACACATATCTGCATGATTGAGTCACTATGAAATTTTTTTTATAGTCGAAGAACACATATATGCATGATTGAATCACTATAAAATTTTTTTGACAGCTGTGGAACACATAAATACAAGATTGAATCACAATAAATTTTTTTTACTGCCTTAGAACACATGTATGCAAAATTGAATCACTCTAGAAATTTTTTGACAGCCTTAGGGCACATATATGCATGATTGAATCGGTATTAAATTTTTTTGACAGCCTTTGAACACATATATGAATGATTGAATCACTATGAAATTTTTTAGACGACCATAGAATAAATATATGAATAATTGAATCACTATGAGATTTTTTTGACAGCCTTACAATATATATGCGTGATTGAATCCATACATTTTTTTTTATAGCCTTAGAACACATATATGCTTGATTGAATCTCTACAAAATTTATTTGACACCCTTAGAACACATATAAGCATGATTTAGGCACTATAAATTTTTTTGATAGCCTTAGAACACATATATGCAAGATTGAATCACTAAGAATTTTTTTTGACAGCCTTAGAACACATATATATGCATGACTGAATCACTTAATTTTTTTTTTACAGCCTTAGAACACATATATGCATGATTAGGTCATTAAGATTTTTTTTTGACAACCTTAGAACACATATATGCATGATTGAATCACTATAAATTTTTTTGAGAGCATTTGAACATATATATGCATTCATAGTGATTAAATCGTGCTTATATGTGTTGTAAGGGTGTCAAAAAAATTTCAATGTGATGCAATCCTTGTCTGTGTTCTGAGACTGTCAAAAAAATTTCACAGTGATTCAATCATTTAGATATGTGTTCTAAAGATGTCAAAATTGATTTTTTTTTTTAAAGCCTCAGAACACATATATGCATGTTTGAATCACTATGAAATTTTTTTGCAGCCTTAGATTACATATATACATGATTGAATCACTATGAATTTTTTTTGAGAGCCTCAGAACATAGATATTGATGATTAAATCACTATAATTTTTTTTGACAGCATAAGAACACATATATGCATGATTGAATCACTACAAATTTTTTTTTGACAACCTTAGAACACATATCAGAATGATTGAATCACTATGACATTTTTTGGACAGCCTTAGAATACACAAATGCTTGATTGAATCACTATGAATTTTTTTTGATAGCCTCAGAGCACATATATGCAAGATTGACTCTTTAAATTTTTTTTGACAACATCAGAACACTTATATCCATGATTTGACCACAATAAATTTTTTTGGACAACCTTAGAACACATATTTGCATGTATTAATCACTATGAAATTCTTTCGACAGCCTTAGAACACATATATGCAGGATTGAATCACTATGATATTTTTTTGACAGAATTAGTACGCATATATGCATGTTTGAATCACCATAATTTTTTTTACAGCCTTAGAACATATATTTGCATAATTGAATCTGTATAAATTTTTTTGACAACCTTAGAACACATATCTGCATGATTGATTCACTATGATTTTTTTTGATAGCCTTAGAACACATATACGCATGATTGAATCACTATGAAATTTTTATGACATCCTTAGAAAACATATATGCATGATTAAATCACTATGAATTTTTTTTGACAGCCTTAGAACATATACATGCTTGATTGAATAACTATGAAATTTTTTTCACTGCTTGACAACAAATATAAGCATGATTTAATCAGTATAATTTTTTTTTGACAGCCTTAGAACACATATATGCATGATTTAATCACTATGAATTTTTTTTGATAGACTTAGAGCACATATATGCATGATTGAATCATAATGAAATTTTTTTGCAGCCTTAGAATACATATATGTATGATTGAATCACTATGATTTTTTTTTACCACCTCAGAACACATATATGAATGATTGAATAACTATAAATTTTTTTTGACAGGCATATAACACATACATGCGTGATTGAATCTTTATAATTTTTTTTTAGAAAATTAGAACACATATATTCATGATTGAATCACCATAAAATTTTTTTGGACAACCTTAGAATACATATCTACGTGATTGAATCACTATGAATTTTTTTTGATAGCCTTAGAACACATATATGAATGATTAAATCTTTATAAAAAAATTTTGTCTGCATTAGAACACATATATGCATGATTGAATCACTATAAATTTTTTTGACAACAATAGAACACATATATGCATAATTGAATCACTATGAATTTGTTTTGACAACCTTAGAAGATATATATGCATGATTGAATCACTTTGAATTTTTTTTGACAGCCTTAGAACACATATATGTATGATTGAATTTCTAAAAAAATTTATTGACAACCTTTGAACAAATATATACATGTTTGAATCACTGTGGAATTTTTTTGACAGCCTTAGAACACATATATGCGTGATTGAATCACTATCGAATTTTTTTGACTACCTTAGAACACATATATGCATGATTGAATCACTATAATTTTTTTTGGACAGCCTTAGAACACATATATGCATGATTGAATCACTATAAAATTTTTTTAACAGCCTTAGAACACATACATAAATGATTTAATCTTTATAATTTTTTGTTTGACAGCCTTACAACACACATATGCATGATTCAATCACTATGATTTTTTTTAAAAGCCTTTGAACACATATGTACATGACTGAATCACTATAAAATTTTTTGCAGCCTTAGAACACATATAATCATGATTGAGTCACTATGAAATTTGTTTGACTGCCATAGAACACATATAACATGATTGAATCACTACAAATATTTTTTGAGAGAATTAGAACACATATATGCATGATGGAATCACTATAAAATTGTTTTGAAATATTTGGAACACATATCTGCATGATGAAATCACTATGATTTTTTTTTGACAGCCTTAGAACACATATATGCATGATTGAGTCACTATGAATTTTTTTTACACCCATAGTACAGGTATAAGCATTATTTAATCTCTATGATTTTTTTTTGACTGCCTTAGAACACATATATGCATGATTGAATCACTATGATTTTTTCTTGACAGCCTTAGAACACATATACGCATGTTTGAATGACTGAATTTTTTTTGCAGCCTTAGAACACATATATGCATGATTGAATCACTATGATTTTTTTTGACAGCCTTAAAATATATATCTGCATGATTGAATCACTATGACATTTTTATGACAGACTTAGAACATATATATGCATGATTGAATCATTATGAAATTTTTTTGACGGCCTTAGAACACATATATGCTTGATTGAATCACTATGAAATTTTTTTTGATAGCCATAGAACACATATAAGCATAATTTAATTACTATAATTTTTTTTTTACATCCTTAGAACATATATATGCATGATTTAATCACAATGATTTTTTTTTTGATAGCCTTAGGACACATATATTCATGATTGAATCACAATGAAATGTTTTTGCAGCATTAGAGCACATATATGTATGATTGAATCAATATAAATTTTTTTGACAGCTTTACAACACATATATAAATGATTGAATCACTATGAAATTTTTTTGACAGCAACAAAACACATATATGCATGATTGAATTATAATGCAATTTTTTTGTAGCCTTAGAACACATATATGTATGAATGAATCACTATGATTTTTTTTTACCACTTCAGAACACATATATGAATGATTGAATCACTATAAATTTTTTTTGACAGGCATAGAACACATACATGCGTGATTGAATCTTTATAATTTTTTTTAAGAAAATTAGAACACATATATTCATGATTGATCCCTCTAAATTGTTTTTTTACAACCTTAGAATACATATCTGTGTGATTGAAACACTATGAATTTTTTTTGACACTCTTAGAACACATATATGCATGATTGAATCTTTATAAAAATTTTTGTCTGCATTAGAACACATATATGCATGACTGAATCACTATAATTTTTTTTTGACAACCTTAGAACACATATATGCATAATTGAATCACTATGAATTTGTTTTGACAACCTTAGAAGACATATATGCATGATTGAATCACTTTGAAAAAATTTTGACAGCCTTAGAACACATATATGTATGGTTGAATTTCTATAAAAATTTATTGACAGCCTTAGAACACATATATATATGATTGAATTTCTATAAAAATTTATTGACAGCCTTAGAACAAATATATACATGATTGAATCACTGTGGATTTTTTTTGACAGCCTTAGAACACATATATGCTTGATTGAATTACTATGGAATTTTTTTTACTACCTTAGAACACATATATGCATGATTGAATCACTATAATGTTTTTTGGACAGCCTTAGAACACATATATGCATGATTGAATCACTATAAAAAAAAATTAACAGCCTTAGAACACATATATAAATGATTTAATCTTTATAATTTTTTGTTTGACAGCCTTACAACACACATATGCTTGATTCAATCACTATGATTTTTTTTAAATGCCTTTGAACACATATGTACATGACTGAATCACTATAAAATTTTTTGCAGCCTTAGAACACATATATGCATGATTGAGTAACTATGAAATTTGTTTGACTACCATAGAACACATATAACATGATTGAATCACTACAAATATTTTTTGTGAGAATTAGAACAAATATATGCATGATGGAATCACTATAAAATTCTTTTAAAATCTTTGGAACACATATCTGCATGATGAAATCACTATGATTTTTTTTGAGAGCCTTGGAACACATATATGCATGATCGAGTCACTATGATTTTTTTTTTACACCCATAGTACACGTATAAGCATTATTTAATCTCTATGATTTTTTTTACTACCTTAGAACACATATATGCATGATTGAATCACTATGAATTTTTCTTGACAGCCTTAGAACACATATACGCATGTTTGAATGACTGAATTTTTTTTGCAGCCTTAGAACACATATATGCATGATTGAATCACTATGATTTTTTTTTGACAGCCTTAAAATATATATCTGCATGATTGAATCACTATGACATTTTTATGACAGCCTTAGAACATTTATATGCATGATTGAATCATTATAAAAATTTTTTGACGGCCTTAGAACACATATATGCTTGATTGAATCACTATGATTTTTTTTTGATAGCCATAGAACACATATAAGCATGATTTAATTACTATAATTTTTTTTGACATCCTTAGAACACATATATGCATGATTTAATCACTATGATTTTTTTTGATAGCCTTAGGACACATATATTCATGATTGAATCGCAATGAAATGTTTTTGCAACATTAGAGCACATATATGTATTATTGAATCAATATGAAATTTTTTTGACAGCCTTACAACACGTATATAAATTATTGAATCACTATGAATTTTTTTTTACAGCAATAAAACACATATATGCATGATTGAATCATAATGATTTTTTATTGCAGTCTTAGAACACATATATGTATGATTAAATCACTATGATTTTTTTTTACCACTTCAGAACACATATATGAATGATTGAATCACTATAAGTTTTTTTTGACAGGCATAGAACACATACATGCGTGATTGAATCTTTATAATTTTTTTTGAGAAAAATAGAACACATATATTCATGATTGATCACCATAATTTTTTTTGACAACCTTAGAATACATATCTGCGTGATTGAAACACTATGAATTTTTTTTTATACCCTTAGAACACATATATGCATGATTGAATCTTTATAAATTTTTTTTGTCTGCATTAGAACACATATATGCATGACTGAATCACTATAAATTTTTTTGACAACCTTAGAACACATATATGCATAATTGAATCACTATGAAATTTTTTTTACAGTCATAGAACACAATTATACAGGATTGAATCAGTCTGAATATTTGTTTACGGCTTTAAAACACATATATGTATGATTGAATCACTATAGAATTTTTTGACAACCTTAGAACTCATATATGCATGATTGAATCTTTATAAATTTTTTTTGAAAGCATTAGAACACATATATGCATGATTAACTCACTATTAAATATTTCTGAGAGCCTTAGAACACATATATGAATGATTGAATCACTATGAAATTTTTTTTATAGTCATAGAACACAATTATACAGGATTGAATCGGTCTGAATATTTGTTTACGGCTTTAAAACACATATATGTATGATTGAATCACTATAGAATTTTTTGACAACCTTAGAACTCATATATGCATGATTGAATCTTTATAAAAATTTTTTGAAAGCATTAGGACACATATATGCATGATTAACTCACTATTAAATATTTCTGAGAGCCTTAGAACAAATATATGAATGATTGAATCACTATGAAATTTTTTTGACAACCATAGAACAAATATATGCTATATTGAATCACTATAAGATTTTTTTGACAGCCTTACATTACATATATGCATGATTGAATCCATACAAATTTGTTTGACAGCCTTAGAACACATATATGCATGATTGAATCACTATGTAATTTTTTTGACAAGCTTTGAACACATATACGCATTATTTAATCACTAGGAAATTGTTTTTACGGCCTTAGAACAAATATATGCATGATTGAATCACTATGATTTTTTTTACAGCCATAGGACACATATATGCATGATTGAATCTCCATGTTAACTGCCTTGCAACACATATATGCATGATTGAATCTGTATAATTTTTTTTTGACAACCTTAGAACACATTTATGCATGATTGAATCACTATGAATTTTTTTTGATAGCGTTAGAACACATATATGCATGATTGAATCTCTATGAATTTTTTATGACATCCTTAGAACATATATACGTTTGATTGAATCACTATGAAATTTTTTTGACAGCCTTAGAACACATATATGCATGATTGAATGACTATGATTTTTTTTTGACATGATTTAATCACTATGAAATTTTTTAGACAGCCTTAGAACACATATATGCATGATTTAATCACTATGAATTTTTTTTTATAGACTTAGAGCGCAAATATGCATGATTGAATCAGAATGAATATTTTTTGCAGCATGAGAACCCATATATTTATGATTGAATCACTATGAATTTTTTTTTACCGCCTTAGAACACATATATGAATGATTGAATCACTATAATTTTTTTTGATAGCTATAGAACACATATATGCATGATTGAATCTTTATTAATTTTTTTTGACAAAACTAGAACACATATATACAGGATTGAATCACTATAAATTTTTTTTGACAACTTTAAAATACATATCTATATGATTGAATAACTATGAAATTTTTTTTACAGCCATAGAACACATATCTGTATGATTGAATCACTATAATTTTTTTTTTACAGCAGTAGAACACATATATGCATGATTGAATCACTTATAAATTTTTTTTAACAACCTTAAAACATATATATGCATGATTGAATCTCTATGAATTTTTTTTGATGGATTTAGAACACATATATGCCTGATTGTATCAATATGAATTTTTTTTGTAGCCTTAGAACACATATATGCATGATAGAATCACTTTAAATTTTTTTTGACAGCCTTATAACACATATATGCATGATTGAAACACTATAAAATTTTTTGGAAAACATTAGAAGAACTATATATACTTGATATATACAATATAATTTTTTTTTGACAACCTTAGAACACATCTGCTTGATTGAATCACTATAAAGTTTTTTTGACAGCCTTAGAACACATATGCATGATTAAATCACTATGAAAATTTTTTGACTGCATTGGAACACATATATCCATGATTGAATCTCTATTATTTTTTTTGACAGCATCAGAACACATATATGCGTGATTGAATTACTATAAATTTTTATTGACAACCATAGAACACATATGTGCATGATTGAGTCACTATGAATTTTTTTTATTGCCATAGAGCACATATATGCATGATTGAATCACTATGAAAGTTTTTTAACAGCCTTAGAACACATATATATGGAATTGACTCACTATGATTGTTTTTTTACGACCATAGAACACATATATGCATGATTGAATCACTATGATTTTTTTTATAGCAAACACGTATATGCATGATTGACTTACTATAAATTTTTTTTTACAACCGTTGAACACATATATGCATGATTGAATAACTCTGATTGTTTTTTGACAGCTTAAAACACATATATGCCTGATTGAATCACTATGATTTTTTTTGCAACCTTAGAACACATATTTGCATCGTTGAATCACTATGAATTTTTTTGGACAGGCTTGGAACGCATATACGCATGATTAAATCACTATAACTTTTTGTGAGAGTATTAGAAGAACTATATGTATGATTGAATCCCAATAAATTTTTTTGACAAGCTTAGAACACATATCTACATGATTGAATCACTATGAATTTTTTTTGATAGCCTTAGAACACATATATGCATGATTGAATTACTATGAATTTTTTTAGACAACATTGGAACACATATATGTATGGTTGAATCTCTATATTTTTTTTGACAGCATCAGAACACATATATGCATTATTGAATCACTATAAATTTTTATT
Source organism: Nuphar pumila (assembly GCF_984573655.1). Taxonomy (NCBI): domain Eukaryota; kingdom Viridiplantae; phylum Streptophyta; class Magnoliopsida; order Nymphaeales; family Nymphaeaceae; genus Nuphar; species Nuphar pumila. The sequence continues at coordinate 56,957,843 of NC_143258.1, forward strand.
GACAACCACAAAACACATATCTGCATGATTGAGTCACTATGAAATTTTTTTTATAGTCGAAGAACACATATATGCATGATTGAATCACTATAAATTTTTTTTGACAGCCGTGGAACACATAAATACAAGATTGAATCACAATAAATTTTTTTTACTGCCTTAGAACACATGTATGCAAAATTGAATCACTCTAGAAATTTTTTGACAGCCTTAGGGCACATATATGCATGATTGAATCGGTATTAAATTTTTTTGACAGCCTTTGAACACATATATGAATGATTGAATCACTATGAAATTTTTTAGACGACCATAGAATAAATATATGAATAATTGAATCACTATGAGATTTTTTTGACAGCCTTACAATATATATATGCGTGATTGAATCCATACATTTTTTTTTATAGCCTTAGAACACATATATGCTTGATTGAATCTCTACAAAATTTATTTGACACCCTTAGAACACATATAAGCATGATTTAGGCACTATAAATTTTTTTGATAGCCTTAGAACACATATATGCAAGATTGAATCACTAAGAATTTTTTTTGACAGCCTTAGAACACATATATATGCATGACTGAATCACTTAATTTTTTTTTTACAGCCTTAGAACACATATATGCATGATTAGGTCATTAAGATTTTTTTTTGACAACCTTAGAACACATATATGCATGATTGAATCACTATAAATTTTTTTGAGAGCATTTGAACATATATATGCATTCATAGTGATTAAATCGTGCTTATATGTGTTGTAAGGGTGTCAAAAAAATTTCAATATGATGCAATCCTTGTCTGTGTTCTGAGACTGTCAAAAAAATTTCACAGTGATTCAATCATTTAGATATGTGTTCTAAAGATGTCAAAATTGATTTTTTTTTTAAAGCCTCAGAACACATATATGCATGTTTGAATCACTATGAAAATTTTTTGCAGCCTTAGATTACATATATGCATGATTGAATCACTATGAATTTTTTTTGAGAGCCTCAGAACATAGATATTGATGATTAAATCACTATAATTTTTTTTGACAGCATAAGAACACATATATGCATGATTGAATCACTACAAATTTTTTTTTGACAACCTTAGAACATATATCAGAATGATTGAATCACTATGACATTTTTTGGACAGCCTTAGAATACACAAATGCTTGATTGAATCACTATGAATTTTTTTTGATAGCCTCAGAGCACATATATGCAAGATTGACTCTTTAAATTTTTTTTGACAACATCAGAACACTTATATCCATGATTTGACCACAATAAATTTTTTTGGACAACCTTAGAACACATATTTGCATGTATTAATCACTATGAAATTCTTTCGACAGCCTTAGAACACATATATGCAGGATTGAATCACTATGATATTTTTTTGACAGAATTAGTACGCATATATGCATGTTTGAATCACCATAATTTTTTTTACAGCCTTAGAACATATATTTGCATAATTGAATCTGTATAAATTTTTTTGACAACCTTAGAACACATATCTGCATGATTGATTCACTATGATTTTTTTTGATAGCCTTAGAACACATATACGCATGATTGAATCACTATGAAATTTTTATGACATCCTTAGAAAACATATATGCATGATTAAATCACTATGAATTTTTTTTGACAGCCTTAGAACACATACATGAATGATTGAATAACTATGAAATTTTTTTCACTGCTTGACAAAAAATATAAGCATGATTTAATCAGTATAATTTTTTTTTGACAGCCTTAGAACACATATATGCATGATTTAATCACTATGAATTTTTTTTGATAGACTTAGAGCACATATATGCATGATTGAATCATAATGAAAATTTTTTGCAGCCTTAGAATACATATATGTATGATTGAATCACTATGATTTTTTTTTACCACCTCAGAACACATATATGAATGATTGAATAACTATAAATTTTTTTTGACAGGCATATAACACATACATGCGTGATTGAATCTTTATAATTTTTTTTTAGAAAATTAGAACACATATATTCATGATTGAATCACCATAAAATTTTTTTGGACAACCTTAGAATACATATCGACGTGATTGAATCACTATGAATTTTTTTTGATAGCCTTAGAACACATATATGAATGATTAAATCTTTATAAAAAAATTTTGTCTGCATTAGAACACATATATGCATGATTGAATCACTATAAATTTTTTTGACAACAATAGAACACATATATGCATAATTGAATCACTATGAATTTGTTTTGACAACCTTAGAAGATATATATGCATGATTGAATCACTTTGAATTTTTTTTGACAGCCTTAGAACACATATATGTATGATTGAATTTCTAAAAAAATTTATTGACAACCTTTGAACAAATATATACATGTTTGAATCACTGTGGAATTTTTTTGACAGCCTTAGAACACATATATGCGTGATTGAATCACTATCGAATTTTTTTGACTACCTTAGAACACATATATGCCTGATTGAATCACTATAATTTTTTTTGGACAGCCTTAGAACACATATATGCATGATTGAATCACTATAAAATTTTTTTAACAGCCTTAGAACACATACATAAATGATTTAATCTTTATAATTTTTTGTTTGACAGCCTTACAACACACATATGCATGATTCAATCACTATGATTTTTTTTAAAAGCCTTTGAACACATATGTACATGACTGAATCACTATAAAATTTTTTGCAGCCTTAGAACACATATAATCATGATTGAGTCACTATGAAATTTGTTTGACTGCCATAGAACACATATAACATGATTGAATCACTACAAATATTTTTTGAGAGAATTAGAACACATATATGCATGATGGAATCACTATAAAATTGTTTTGAAATATTTGGAACACATATCTGCATGATGAAATCACTATGATTTTTTTTTGACAGCCTTAAAACACATATATGCATGATTGAGTCACTATGAATTTTTTTTACACCCATAGTACATGTATAAGCATTATTTAATCTCTATGATTTTTTTTTGACTGCCTTAGAACACATATATGCATGATTGAATCACTATGATTTTTTCTTGACAGCCTTAGAACACATATACGCATGTTTGAATGACTGAATTTTTTTTGCAGCCTTAGAACACATATATGCATGATTGAATCACTATGATTTTTTTTGACAGCCTTAAAATATATATCTGCATGATTGAATCACTATGACATTTTTATGACAGACTTAGAACATATATATGCATGATTGAATCATTATGAAATTTTTTTGACGGCCTTAGAACACATATATGCTTGATTGAATCACTATGAATTTTTTTTTGATAGCCATAGAACACATATAAGCATAATTTAATTACTATAATTTTTTTTTACATCCTTAGAACATATATATGCATGATTTAATCACAATGATTTTTTTTTGATAGCCTTAGGACACATATATTCATGATTGAATCACAATGAAATGTTTTTGCAGCATTAGAGCACATATATGTATGATTGAATCAATATAAATTTTTTTGACAGCTTTACAACACATATATAAATGATTGAATCACTATGAAATTTTTTTGACAGCAACAAAACACATATATGCATGATTGAATTATAATGCAATTTTTTTGCAGCCTTAGAACACATATATGTATGAATGAATCACTATGATTTTTTTTTACCACTTCAGAACACATATATGAATGATTGAATCACTATAAATTTTTTTTGACAGGCATAGAACACATACATGCGTGATTGAATCTTTATAATTTTTTTTAAGAAAATTAGAACACATATATTCATGATTGATCCCTCTAAATTGTTTTTTTACAACCTTAGAATACATATCTGTGTGATTGAAACACTATGAATTTTTTTTGACACTCTTAGAACACATATATGCATGATTGAATCTTTATAAAAATTTTTGTCTGCATTAGAACACATATATGCATGACTGAATCACTATAATTTTTTTTTGACAACCTTAGAACACATATATGCATAATTGAATCACTATGAATTTGTTTTGACAACCTTAGAAGACATATATGCATGATTGAATCACTTTGAAAAAATTTTGACAGCCTTAGAACACATATATGTATGGTTGAATTTCTATAAAAATTTATTGACAGCCTTAGAACACATATATATGATTGAATTTCTATAAAAATTTATTGACAGCCTTAGAACAAATATATACATGATTGAATCACTGTGGATTTTTTTTGACAGCCTTAGAACACATATATGCTTGATTGAATCACTATGGAATTTTTTTGACTACCTTAGAACACATATATGCATGATTGAATCACTATAATGTTTTTTGGACAGCCTTAGAACACATATATGCATGATTGAATCACTATAAAAAAAAATTAACAGCCTTAGAACACATATATAAATGATTTAATCTTTATAATTTTTTGTTTGACAACCTTACAACACACATATGCATGATTCAATCACTATGATTTTTTTTAAATGCCTTTGAACACATATGTACATGACTGAATCACTATAAAATTTTTTGCAGCCTTAGAACACATATATGCATGATTGAGTAACTATGAAATTTGTTTGACTACCATAGAACACATATAACATGATTGAATCACTACAAATATTTTTTGAGAGAATTAGAACAAATATATGCATGATGGAATCACTATAAAATTCTTTTAAAATCTTTGGAACACATATCTGCATGATGAAATCACTATGATTTTTTTTGAGAGCCTTGGAACACATATATGCATGATCGAGTCACTATGATTTTTTTTTTACACCCATAGTACACGTATAAGCATTATTTAATCTCTATGATTTTTTTTACTACCTTAGAACACATATATGCATGATTGAATCACTATGAATTTTTCTTGACAGCCTTAGAACACATATACGCATGTTTGAATGACTGAATTTTTTTTGCAGCCTTAGAACACATATATGCATGATTGAATCACTATGATTTTTTTTTGACAGCCTTAAAATATATATCTGCATGATTGAATCACTATGACATTTTTATGACAGCCTTAGAACATATATATGCATGATTGAATCATTATGAAATTTTTTTGACGGCCTTAGAACACATATATGCTTGATTGAATCACTATGAATTTTTTTTGATAGCCATAGAACACATATAAGCATGATTTAATTACTATAATTTTTTTTGACATCCTTAGAACACATATATGCATGATTTAATCACTATGATTTTTTTTGATAGCCTTAGGACACATATATTCATGATTGAATCGCAATGAAATGTTTTTGCAACATTAGAGCACATATATGTATTATTGAATCAATATGAAATTTTTTTGACAGCCTTACAACACGTATATAAATTATTGAATCACTATGAATTTTTTTTTACAGCAATAAAACACATATATGCATGATTGAATCATAATGATTTTTTTTTGCAGTCTTAGAACACATATATGTATGATTAAATCACTATGATTTTTTTTTACCACTTCAGAACACATATATGAATGATTGAATCACTATAAGTTTTTTTTGACAGGCATAGAACACATACATGCGTGATTGAATCTTTATAATTTTTTTTGAGAAAATTAGAACACATATATTCATGATTGATCACCATAATTTTTTTTGACAACCTTAGAATACATATCTGCGTGATTGAAACACTATGAATTTTTTTTTATACCCTTAGAACACATATATGCATGATTGAATCTTTATAAATTTTTTTTGTCTGCATTAGAACACATATATGCATGATTGAATCACTATAATTTTTTTTGACAACCTTAGAACACATATATGCATAATTGAATCACTATGAATTTGTTTTGACAACCTTAGAAGACATATATGCATGATTGAATCACTTTGAAAAAATTTTGACAGCCTTAGAACACATATATGTACGGTTGAATTTCTATAAAAATTTATTGATAGCCTTAGAACACATATATGTATGATTGAATTTCTATAAAAATTTATTGACAGCCTTAGAACAAATATATACATGATTGAATCACTGTGGAATTTTTTTTATAGCCTTAGAACACATATATGCGTGATTGAATCACTATGGAATTTTTTTGACTACCTTAGAACACATATATGCATAATTGAATCACTATGAAAATTTTTTAATAGCCTTAGAACACATATATAAATGATTTAATCTTTATAATTTTTTGTTTGACAACCTTACAATACACATATGCATGATTTGATCACTATGATTTTTTTTTTAAGCCTTTGACTACATATGTATATGACTGAATCACTATAAAAATTTTTGCAGCCTTAGAACACATATATGCATGATTTAGTCACTATGAAATTTGCTTGACTGCCATAGAACACATATAGCATGATTGAATCACTACAAATATTGTTTGAGAGCATTAGAACACATATATGCATGATGGAATCACTATCAAATTCTTTTGAAATCTTTGGAACACATATCTGCATGATTAAATCACTATGATTTTTTTTTACAGCCTTAGAGCACATATATGCATGATTGAGTCACTATGAATTTTTTTTACACACATAATACACGTATAAGCATTATTTAATCGCTATGAATTTTTTTTGACTGCCTTAGAACACATATATGCATGATTGAATCACTATGAATTTTTTTTGACAGCCTTAGAACACATATACGCATATTAGAATGACTATGATTTTTTTTTGCAGCCCTGGAACACATATATGCAGTATTGAATCACTATGATTTTTTTTGACAGCCTTAAAATATATATCTACATGATTGAATCACTATGACAATTTTATGACAGCCTTAGAACATATGTATGCATGATTGAATCATTATGAAATTTTTTTGACGGCCTTAGAATACATATATGCTTCATTGAATCACTATGAATTTTTTTTGATAGCCTTAGAACACATATAAGCATGATTTAATTACTATAAATTTTTTTTGACATCGTTAGAACACATATATGCATGATTTAATCACAATGATTTTTTTTATAGCCTTAGGACACATATATGAATGATTGAATCACAACGAAATGTTTTTGCAGCATTAGAGCACATATATGCATGATTGGATCTTTTTGAATTTTTTTTACAACATTAGAACACATATATGCATGATTGAATCACTATAATTTTTTTTTGACAACCTCAGAACACATATATGCATGATTGAATAACTATGAAATTTTTTTGACAGCCTTAGAACACATATATGCATGATTGAATCTCTACAAATTTTTTTTGACAACATTAGAACACATATATGCAAGATTGATGCACTATAAAAAAAATTTTAGAGCCTTAGAACACATATATGAATGATTGAATCTTTATGATTTTTTTTTCCAACCATAGAACACATATATGCATGATTGAATCACTATGAGATTTGTTTGACTACATTAGAACATATATATGCTTGATTGAACCAATACAAATTTTTTTAACACCATTGGAACACATATAAGGATGAATTAATCACTATGAAAATTTTTTGATGGCCATTCAACACATATATGCATGATTGAATCACTATAGTTTTTTTTAACCGCCTTAGAACACATATTTGCATTATTGGATCACTATGAATTTTTTTTGCAGCCTTAGAACTCATATATGGAAGATTGAAACACTATGAATTTTTTTTGAGACCCTTAGAACACATATATGAATGATTGAATCACAACAAAATTTTTTTTAGAGCATTAGAAGAACCATACGCATGATTGAATCACTATAATTTTTTTTTGACAACCTTAAAACACATTTCCGCATGATTGAATCACTATGAAATTTTTTTGACAGCCTTAGAACACAAATATGCATGATTGAATCAGTAAGAATTTTTTTGATTGTGCTAGAACACGTATTAGCATGATTTAATGACGATTTTTTTTTTGACAGCCTTAGAACACATATATGCATAATTGAATCACTATTAATTTTTTTTACAGCCTTAGAACACATATATGCATGATTAAATCACTATTAATTTTTTTTTCAGCCTTAGAAAACATATAAGCATGATTGAATCACTATGATTTTTTTTTGACAGCCTTAGAACACATATGTATCTTTGAGTCACTATGAATTTTTTTGAGAGCCTTATAACACATATATGCAATATTGAATCACTATGATTTTTTTTTGACAGCTTTAGAACACATATATGCATTATTGAGTCACTATGAAATTTTTTTGACAGCCTTAGAAAACATATATGTGTGATTGAGTAACTATGAAATTTTTTTTACAGCCTTAGAACACATATATACATGATTGAATCTCTACAATTGTTTTTTTCAAAGCATTAGAACACACATATAAGTGATTGAATGACTATAAATTGTTTTTGACAACCTTAGAACACATATTTACGTGATTGAATCACTATGAATTTTTTTTGACAGCCTTAGTACACATAGATGCATGATTGAATCACTATGAATTTTTTTTGACAACCTTAGAACACATATATGCATGATTGAATCTCTATAAAATTTTTTGACAACAGCAAAACACATATATATACAAGATTGAGTCACTATGGATTTTTTTTGACAGTCTAAGAACACTTATTTGCATGATTGAATCACTATGATTTTATTTTTACAACCATAGAACACATATATGCACGATTGAATCACTATGAGATTTTATTGACAGCCTTAGAACACATATATGTAAAACACATATACTTCTGATTGAATTACTATGAAAAATTTTTGCCGCCCTTAGAACATATATAAGCATGATTTAATCACTATGAATTTTTTTGACATCCTTAGAACACATATATGCATGACTGAATCACTATGAAATTTTTTTGAGAACATTAGAAGACATATTTGCAGGATTAAATCACTATAAACGTTTTTTGCAGCCTTAGAACACATATATGCATGGTTGAGTCACTATGAAATTTTTTTGACAGCCTTAGAACACATACAAATTTTTCTTAGAGCATTAGAACACATATATGCATGATTAAATCACTATATACTTTTTTGACATCTTCAGAACAGTTGTCTGCATGATTGAATCACTATCAAATTTTTTTGACAGCCTTAGAACATGTATATGCATGATTAAGTCACTATGAATTTTTTTTTTACACCCTTAGAACACGTATAAGCATGATTTAATATCTATGAAATTTTTTAACAGCCTTAGATCACTTATTTGCTTGATTAAATTCACTATAATTTTTTTTTTACAGCGTTAGAACACATTTATCCATGTTTGAATCAATAGGTTTTTTTTTACAGCGTTAGAAAACATATATGCTTGATTGAATGACTATTAATTTTTTTTTGACAGCCTTAGAACACATATATGTGTCATTGAATCACTACAATTTTTTTTTAGAGCATTAGAACACATATATTTATGATTAAATCACTATAAATTTTTTTGACAGCCTTAGAACACACATATGAATGATTTAATCTCTATGAAGTTTTTTTTAAAACTTAAAACACATATATTCATGATTGAATCACTATAATTTTTTTTAACAACCTTAGAACACATATTTGCATGATTAAATCTCTATAAATTTTTTTTGATAGCACCAACGCACATATATGCGTGGTTAAATCATTATAATTTTTTTTGACAACTTTAGAACCCATATTTGCTTGATTGAATCACTATGAATTTTTTTTGACTGCCGTAGAACACATATATGCATGATTGAATCACTATGACATTTTTTAGACAGCCTTAGAACACATATATGTCGGATTGAATCACTATGATTTTTTGTTGACAACCTTGGAACACATGTATGATTGAATCAATACATTTTTTTTGACAGCCATAGAACACATATATGCATGATCAAATCACTATAATTTTTTTGACAGCCTTAGAACACATATAAGCATGATTTAATCACTACAATTTTTTTTTGACAGCCTTAAAACACATATATGCTTGATTGAATCACTATGATTTTTTTTTTACATCCTTAGAACACAATGCATGGTTGAATCACTATGATTTTTTTTTTACACCCTTAGAACACATATATGCAGGATTAAAACACTATAAGTTTTTTTTAAAGCATTAGAAAACATATATGCGTGATTGAATCACTATAATTTTTTTTTACAGCTCTAGAACACATATAAGAATGATTCAATCAATATGAATTTTTTTTTACAGACTTACAACACATATAAGAATGATTGAATCACCAAATTTTTTTTTTGACATCCTTAGATCAAATATATGCATGATTGAATCACTATGAAATTATTTTGACATCCTTAGAACACATATATGCATGATTGAATCACTATAAATTTTTTGACAACATCAAAACACATATATGCATGATTGAATTTTATAAATTTGTTTTTTGACAACCTTTGAACACATGTCTGCGTGACTGAGTCACTATGAATTTTTTTTTATAGCCTTAGAACACACGTATGTAGGATTGAATCACTATAATTTTTTTTTGACAGACTTAGAATACATGTATGCATGATTGAATCACTTTGGAATTTATTTGACAGCCTTAGAACACATATATGCATGATTGAATTAGTATATAATTTTTTTGACAGCCTTAGAAGACATATATGAATGATTGAATCACTACGATATTTTTTGACAACCATAGAACACATATATGCATGATTGAATCACTATGAGATTTTTTTGACAGCCTTAGAAGACATATATGCATGGTTGAATCCATACAAATTTTTTTGACAGCCCTAGAACACACATATATGCATGATTGAAATACTATAAAATTTTTTGATACTTTTAGAACACATATAAGCATTATTTAATCACTATGAATTTTTTTTGACAGCCTTAGAACACATATATGCATGATTGAATCACTATGATTTTTTTTTGCAGCCTTAGAACATATATATGCAAGGTTGAGTCACTATGATTTTTTTTTACGGTTTTAGAACACATTTAGAATGATTAAATCACTATAATTTTTTTAGAGCATTATAACACATATATATATATATATATATATATGATTAAATCACAATAATTTTTTTTTCACATCTTTTGAACACATATCTGCATGATTGAATCACTATAAAATTTTTTTGATAGCCTTAGAACATGTATATGCATGATTGAGTTACTATGATTTTTTTTTTACACCCTTAGAACACATATAAGCAAGATTTAATCTCTATGAACTTTTTTTGACAACCTTAGAACACATATATGCAAGATTGAATCACCATGAAATTTTTTTGACAGCGTTAGAACACATATACGCATGTTTGAATCGCTAGGAATTTTTTTTGGAGCTTTAGAACACATATGTATGATTGAATCACTATGAGTTCTTTTTTAAAGCCTTAGAACATATATATGCATGATTTAATCACTATAATATTTTTTTTGAGCATTAGAACACCTATATGCATGATTGAATCACTATAATTTTTTTTGACAACCTTAGAACACATATTAGCATGATTGACTCACTATGAATTTTTTTGACAGCCTTAGAGCACATATATTCATCATTGAATCACTATAAAATTTTGTTGACAACCTTAGAACACATATACTCATGATTGAATCCCTATAATGTTTTTTTGACAACATAGTACATATATATACATGATTGAATCTCTATAAATTTTGTTGACAACCTTAAAACACATATATGTATGATTGAATCACTATGAATTTTTTTTGGCAGCCTTAGAACACACATATACTTATGATTAAATCGGTATGAATTTTTTTTTACAACCTTACAACACATATATGTCAGATTGAATCACTATGAATTTTTTTTGCTTCCTTAGAACACATATATGCATGATTGAATCTCTGTGAATTTTTTTTGAAAAACTTAGAACACATATATGCATGATTTAATCACTATAATTTTGATTTGAGTGCATTAGAACACATATATGCATGATTGAGTCACTATAAATTTTTTTTGATAGACTTGGAACACATATATGCATGATTGAATCACTATGAATTTTTTTGGCAGCTTTAGAACACATGTACGCATGATTGAATCTCTATGATTTTTTTTGACAGCCTTAGAACACATATATGCATGATTGAATAACTATAAATTTTTTTTAGAGCATTACAACACATATATGCAGGATTGAATCACTGTAAATTTTTTTTAACTGCCTTAGGACAAACATCTGCATGATTGAATCAATATGAAATTTTTTTGATAGCCTTAGAACAGATATATGCATGATTGAGTCACTATTAAATTTTTTTGACAACGTAAGAACACATATATGCATGATTGAGTCACTATGAATTTTTTTTTACAGCCTTAGAACACATATATGCCTGATTGAATACCTATGGAATTTTTTTTATAGCCTTAGAACACATGTATGCATGATTTAATCTCTATAAATTCTTTTAACTGCATAACAACACAAATATACATGATTGAATCACTGTAATTTTTTTTGACAACCTTAGAAGACATATTTGCATGATTGAATCAGTATAAATTTTTTTTGATAACCATAGAACAAATATATGCATGATAGAATCACTATGAAATTTTTTGGATGGCCTCAGAAGACATGAATGCAAGCTTGAATCACTATGGATTTTTTTCGCCAGCCTTAGATCACATATATGGATTACTGAATCACTATGAATTTTTTTGCAAGCCGTAAAACATATATATGAATGATTGAATCACTTTGAAATTTTTTTGACAACCATAGAACACATATATGCACGATTGAATCACTATGTGATTTTTTTTACAGCCTTAAAACATATATATTTATTATTTAATAAATACAAAATTTTTTGGACAACCTTAGATCACACATATGCATGATTGAATCACTATAAATTTTTTTTGACAGCGTTAGAACGCACATACGCATTGTTGAATCACTACAAAAATTTTTTGACATGCTTAGAACACATATATGTTTGATTGAATCACTATGATTTTTTTTTGACAGCCTTAGTGCACATATATGCATAATTGAATCACTATAAGATTTTTTTGAGAGCTATGAACACAGATATGGATTATTGAATCAATATAATTTTTTTTTGACAACCTTAGAACACATATATGCATAACTGAATCACTATGAATTTTTTTTGATGTCCTTAGAACACATATATGCATGATTAAATCTCTATAATTTTTTTTGACATTGTTAGAACACATATATGCATGATTGAATAAATATAATTTTTTTTTGACTACCTTAGAACACAAATGTGCATGATTGAATCTGTATGAAATTTTTTTGACAACCGTAGAACAAATATATGCCTGATTGAATTACAATGAATTTATTTTGACAGCCTTAGAAAACATATATGCCGGATTGAATCACTAAGAATTTTTTTTAACAACCAGAGAACACATATATGCCTGATTGAATTGCTATAAATTTTTTTTGACAGCCTTAAAACACATATATGCATGATTGAATCACAATGAAAATTTTTTGCCAGCCTTAGAACATATATATGAATGGTTGAATTACTATGAATTTTTTTTGACAACCATAGAAGACATATGCGCATGATTGAATCACTATGAGATTTTTTTGACAGCGTGAGAACACATATATTCATGATTGAATCAAAACAAATTTTTTTGACAGCCTTAGAACAGATATATGCTTGATTGAATCATTACAAATTTTTTTTGACAACTTTAGAACACTTATATTCATCTTTGAATTACTATAAAATTTTTTGATGGCCTTAGAACACTTATAAGCATGATTGAATCACTATAAATTTTTTTACAGCCTTGGAACACATATATGCATGATTGAATCTTTTTTTTTGACAGCCTCAGAACCCATATATGCATGATCAAATCACCATAATTTTGTTTGAGAGCACTAGAACACATATATTCATGATTGAATCATTATAATTTCTTTTGAACACCTTAGAAAACATATTTGCATGATTGAATCACTATGAATTTTTTTTGATAGCCTTAGAACACATATATATGCATAATTGCATCACTATGAAATATTTTTCACAGCCTTAAAACACATATAAGCATGATCTAATCACTATGAATTTTTTTGGCTGCCTTAGAACACATATATGCTTGATTGAATCACTATCAATTTTTTTTGACAATCTTAGAACACACATATGGATGATTTAATCACTATGATTTTTTTTAAAGCCTTAAAACACATATATTCATGATTGAATCACTATAAATTTTGTTTAACAACCTTAGAACACATATTTGCATGATTAAATCACTATGAATTTTTTTTGAATGCCTTAGAACGCATATATGCATGATCGAATCTCTATAAATTTTTTTGATAGCACCAACGCACATATATGCATGATTAAATCATTATAATTTGTTTTTTTAACAACTTTAGAACCCATATATGCTTGATTGAATCCCTATGAAATTTTTTTGACTGCCGTAGAACACATATAAGCATGATTGAATCAGTATGACATTTTTTTGACAGCCTTAGAGCACATATCTTTCGGATTGAATCACTATGATTTTTTGTTGACAACCTTAGAACACATGTATGATTAAATCAATACAGTTTTTTTGACAACCTTAGAACACATATAAGCATGATTTAATCACTACAACAGCCTTAAGACACATATATGCTTGATTGAATCACTATGAATTTTTTTTGACATCCTTAGAACACAATGCATCATTGAATCACTATGATTTTTTTTTGACAGCCTTAGAACACATATATGCCTAATTAAATGACTACAAGTTTTTTTTAGAGCATTAGAACACATATATGCGTGATTGAATCACTATAAATTTTGTTGAACATATATATGCATGGTTGAGTCACTATGAATTTTTTTTGACGGTCTTAGAACACATTTAGAATGATTGAATCACTATAATTTTTTTTTTAGAGAATTAGAACACATATATATATATATGATTGAATCACTATAATTTTTTTTGACATCTTTTGAACACATATCTGCATGATGGAATCACTATAATTTTTTTTTGACAGCCTTAGAACACGTATATGCATGATTGAGTTACTATGATTTTTTTTTTACACACTTAGAACACATATAAGCAAGATTTAATCTCTATGATTTTTTTTTGACCGCCTTAGAACACATATATGCATGATTGAATCACTATGATTTTTTTTTTACAGCGTTAGAACACATATACGCATGTTTGAATCACTAGGAATTTTTTTTGCAGCCTTAGAACAAATATATGCATGACTGAATCACTATGAATTTTTTTTAAAGCCTTAGAACACATTTATGCATGATTTAATCACTATAATTTTTTTTTAGTGCATTAGAACACCTATATGCATGATTGAATCACTATATTTTTTTTGACAACCTTAGAACACATACTAGCATGTCTGACTCACTATGACTTTTTTGACGACCTTAGAGCACATATATTCATCATTTAATCACTATAAAATTTTGTTGACAACCTTAGAACACATATACGCATGATTGAAGCTCTATAATTTTTTTTGACAACATAGTTACATATATAATCATGATTGAATCACTATAAATTTTGTTGACTACCTTCGAACACATATCTGTATGATTGAATCACTATAAATTCTACAAGTTTCACTAAAGCGAAATCAACAATATATAATTCTTCAGAGATAAGTTTCCAGTCAACTTAAATTATCTAATGCTTAACTTACTCTTACCATGTGAGTACGCACAGGCATAGACCTCGTAGCAGACCAAGACCATACGGTGAGACGCCTAGCTCTCACGAAAATACGAATGTCCTCGAAGTTCGTACCACCTACCCTCTCCAAGGTGGACCATGAGTCCAGTAACATACACCATCTTTCAGGTGTACCCAGAGCCCTGGGAAACCAGTAACATATACCGTTTTCAGGTATACCCAGTATCCCGGGAAACCAGTAACATATACCGTCTTTCAGGTATACCCAGAATCCCATAATTATTATATATGTGCATAATTTTCATTCTTGTTTTGTTTGGATCCAGTAACATACATCATCTTTCAGATGTACCCAGAATCCTGGGAAACCAGTAACATATACTATCTTTCAGGTATACCCAGAATCCCATAATTATTATATATGTGCATAATTTTCATTCTTGTTTTGTTTGGATCCAGTAACATACATCGTCTTTCAGATGTACCCAGAACCCTGGGAAACCAGTAACATATACCATCTTTTAGGTATACCCAGAATCCCATATTTAGGTTATGTGTGTATATTTTTAATTTATATCATCAGTCAACTAACTACTGTTCCAGTCGACTAATTTTGCCATTTTTCTGTAACTTTTTAAAAGGGCGTGTCTTTTCATTTTTTTTTTGTTTTTTTTCTTTGTGAGCGTTCAATACAAGGCTAATACTACCGATTCCATTGTATAGAGTGGATCGATGCACAGACCAAGGCATTTTCCAGCAACCCCTCATAGGTTCCATGCCATTCGCCTACCTAAGATTGTTTCGACCTTTGATCCGTTATGGCTAACGCCCACACCAAGATATATGTATTTCCCTACATATATTTGAACTATAGATTTTGATATGAGTACTACACATCACCAGACATACACATAGGAACATAATGCCCTTATTAAGAACACTACAGTGCCCCAACGTTGGCCAAGGGTGAGAACCATTGGCTGAACCACTCCATATTGACCTATTGGCGAGTAGGTGTTTCAACTCATGCCACCTCGGTCTCGAGGCCCTAAACGCACCCACATATAGGTGGTGTTTGTCGCGTAAACTTCATGATATTGCAATATAGATGTGCAACAAGGCATCAACCACTTACATACAAATAGCAATGCTCCTTACCTCTTTGGAGTCTCACGACGGCAAGGCTGCAACTTCGTACCTTCGTCGGAGCAGCACACACTTGAACAATGGAGTCCACACATCCAACAAAGATGGTCCACACGACTAGCAATGGGGTCGACCCTCACGATGGGAGAGGAGGAAGAAGGTGAAACGTTGAGAGAGAGAGAGAGAGATACGTCTAGTTTAACTCCTTACCAAAAGTCTCTCATTTAACTCCTCTATTTAGGGGAAGTTACTAAATTTTCAAAGCATTAAATCTTCACCCTAATCTCATGTTTTTGGTGGGTGATGTTTATTTTCAACAATGCCCCCTCCTCTCTTTGGCATGATTTTCTCTAACTTCCCTCACTATTTGTTTTATGGGTACCCCTCTTCCATGTCACATGGGATTCTCCTCAATCTTTGGTAGAGTGAGATGAAAAAGCCAAAAATTTAAGCTTAACTTAATCCCACGTTTTTACCCTTTTCACCAAGGTAGAAATCATCACTTTCTTGTGAAAAAAAAATAATTTGTGCACAGGGGGTTTTGAACCTGGGTCTTCAACCTAAGGGGTAACAAGCCCCACCAGTTGTGCTACATTGTTTTTCGTTGCAAAGTGTGTGGATTAAATTGTATTTAACCCTTTCAGTTTCGTTCCGGATTTCCTGAAAAAGCAAGGTTTTTCACTTCTACGTGGGCGCTCCGAGTTTTTGAGCTCGGGTTGTGGATCCACACGACCGTGCATCCTACCACTACACCACACCATCACTTGGTGTTTACTTTTGCAGAAAATTCTCTTTATGTCACGATGGGACGTTTTTCCTTGTTGATGGATTATTCCATTTTCACATTGCTTTTTCACCCGTTTGTTCTAAACTTGCATTCTCTTGCCTTAAATGTGATTTGGATCTCACGCTGTTATCCCGAAACCATTGGATTTTCCCATTGGGCCCCATGAGTCGGGTCGGATCATCGGATCTCGTCAAAGTCTGGATCCAAGTACCCTTTCCAGTATTCGTTATTGGGTTCGCTCGACTGGCCCGCATGCCTCAAAATCACATTGAATATCTCATAAACCATATTATCTCACGTAAACACACATTTTTATTTCATTGAAAAATTCTCTAAAATTCATGGGTTTTACACATATATACATAATTGAATCAGTAGTTTTTTTTTTAGAGCATTAAAACACATATATGCAGGATTGAATCACTATAAATTTTTTTTGACAACCTCAGAACACATACCCGCGTGATTCAATCACTATAAATTTTCTTTTACTGCCATAGAACACATATATGCATGATTGAATCACTATGAAATTTTTTTGACAACCTTAGAACACATATAAGCAATATTTAATCACTATGAATTTTTTTTGAAAGCCTTAGATTACATATATGCATGATTGAATGAAAATAAATTTTTTTTTACTGCCTTAGAACACAGATATGCAAGATTGAATCACTATGATTTTTTTTGTAGCCTTAGAACATATATATGTATGATTGAGTCACTATGAATTTTTTTTGACAACCTTAGAACACATATATGAATGATTGAATCTCTATAAAAAAATTTTGCGAGCATTAGAACACCTATCTACATGATTGAATCACTATAAATTTTTTTTGACAACCTTAGAACACATTTCTACATGAATGAATGACTGAAATTTTTTTGATTGCCTTAGAACACATATATGCATGATTGAATCACTATGAATTTTTTTGACAGCCTTAGAACACATATATGCTAGATTGAATCTTTATAAAAGTATTTTGACAGCATAAGAACATATATATGCTTGATTGAATCACTATAAATTTGTTTTGACAACCATAGAACACATATCTGCATGATTGAGTCACTATGAAATTTTTTTGAAAGCCGTAGAACACATATATGCATGATTGAATCACTATGAATTTTTTTTCCAGCCTTAGAACATATATATGAATGATTAAATCACTATGAAATTTTTTTGACCATCATAGAACACATATAAGCATGATTGAATCACTATGAGATTTTTTTGACAGCCTTATAACACATATAAGCATGATTGAATCACTATGAGATTTTTTTGACAGCCTTAGAACACATATATGCATGATTGAATAAATATATTTTTTTTTGACAATCTTAGATCACATATATGCATGATTGAATCAATATAATTTTTTTTTGACAGCCTTAGAACACATAATAGCATGATTGAATCACTATGAAAATTTTTTAACAGCCTTAGAACCCATATTTGCATGATTGAATCACTATGAATTTTTTTGACAGCCTTAGAACACATATATGCATGTTTGAATCACTATAAAATTTTTTTGACTACTTTATAACACATATATGCATGATTGAATCAGTATCAATTTTTTTCGTAGCCTTAGAACACATATATGGATGATTGAATCACTATAAATTTTTTTTAGAGCATTAGAACACATATATGCATGACTGAATCACTATAATTTTTTTTTGACAACCTTATAACACATATCTGCATGATTAAATCAATATGATTTTTTTTTTAGAGCCTTGGAACACATCTATGCATGATTGAATCACTCTGAAAATTTTTTGATAGCCTTAGAACACCTATATACATGATTGAATCTCTATAATTTTTTTCTGGCAACATCTGAACACATATATGCATGATTGAATCAATATAATTTTTTTTTGAAAACCTTAGAACACATACCTGCATAATTGAATCACTATGAAATATTTTTGACAGTCATAGAACATATATATGCATCATTGAGACACTAAATTTTTTTTTACAGTCTTAGAATACATATATACAGGATTGAATCACTACGAAATTTTTTTGACTGCCTTAGAACACATATATGCATGATCGAATCATGATGGATTTTTTTTACTGCCTTAAACCACATATATGCATGACTGAGTCACAATACAATTTTTTTGCCAACCTTAGAACATATATATGAATGATTGAACCACTATAAAAAAAATTTGACGACCGTAGAACACACATATGCATGATTGAATCACTATATTTTTTTTTTATAGCCTTAGAACACAGATATGCAGGATTGAATCACTCTAAATTTTTTTAAACAGCCTTAGAACACTTATAAGGATGATTTAATCACTATGAATTTTTTTCGAAAGCCTTTGAACACATATATGCAAGATTGAATCACTATGAATTTTTTTTTACCTCCTTAGAAAACATATATGCATGATTTAATCACTATAAAATTTTTTTACGGCCTTGAAACTCATATATGCATGATTGAGTCACTATGAATTTTTTTTGACAGCCTTAGAACACATATATGCATGATTGAATAACTATAAATTTTTTTTAGAGCAGTAGAACACATATATTCATGATTGAATCACTATAATTTTTTGTGACAACCTAAGAACACATATCTGCTTGATTGAATCACTATGAATTTTTTTTGACAGCCATAGAACACATATATGCATGATTGAATCACTATGAAATTTTGTTGATAGCCTCAGAACACATATATGCGTGATTAAATCACTATTATTTTTTTGAGAGCATTAGAACACATATATGAATGAATGAATGAATCACTATAATTTTTTTTGACAACCTTATAACAGATATCATCATCATTTAATCACTATGATTTTTTTTTGACAGCCTTACAACACATATATGCATGATTGAATCATTATGATTTTTTTTTACAACCTTAGAACACATATACCTATGATTGAATCACTATAAAAAATTTTAGACAACTGTAGAACACATATATCCATGATTGAATCACTATGAGATTTTTTTGATACCCTTAGAACACATATATGCAATATTAAATCGATAAAGTTTTTTTTGACAGCTTTAGAACACAGATATGCATGATTCAAGCCCTACAAATTTTTTTTGACAGCCTTAGAAAACAGATATGCATGATTAAATCACTTTGAATTTTTTTTGATTGCCTTAGAACACTTATAAGCATGATTTAATCACTATGAAATTTTTTTGAAAGCCTTTGAACACATACATGCAAGTTTGAATCACTATGAATTTTTTTTGACAGCCTTAGCACACATATATGCATGATTGAATCACTAGAAATTTTTTTGAGAGCATTAGAACAAATATATGCATGAATGAATCACTATATATTTTTTTTGACAACTTTAGAACACATATCTCCATGATTGACTCACTATGATTTTTTTTGCCAGGCTTATAACATATATAAGCATGATTGGATCACTATGATTTTTTTTGCAGCGTTAGAACACAAATCTGCATGATTAAATCACTATGAATTTTTTTGGACAGTCTTAAAACACATATATGCATGACTGAATCGCTACATTTTTTTTAAGAGCATTGGAACACATATATGCATTATGAAATCATTATAATTTTTTTTGACAGCCTTAGAACACATATATGCTTGACTGAATCACCGATTTTTTTTTGACAGCCTTAGAACACATATATGCATGATTGAATCACTTTGAATTTGTTTTATTGCCTTAGAACACATATAAACCGATTTAATCACTATAAATTTTTTTTGACAGCCTTAGAATACATATATGCTTGAATGAATCACTATGAACTTTTTTTGTAGTTTTAGAATACATATATGCAAGATTGAATCACTATAAAAAAATTTTGACAGCATCAGAACACATATATGCATGATTGAATCAGCAAAATGTTTTTTTTGAGTGCATTAGAACAAATACATGCATGATTGAATCACTATAAATTTTGTTTGACAACCTTAGAACACATACCTACGTGATTCAATCACTATGATTTTTTTTTACTGCTTAGAACACATATATGCAGGATTGAATCACTATGAAATTTTTTTGACAGCCTTAGAACACATATAAGCAAGATTTAATCACTATGATTTTTTTTTACAGCCTTAGAATACATATATGCATGATTGAATCAAAATAGATTTTTTTTTGACAGCCTTAGAATAGAGATTTGCAAGATTGAATCACTATGAATTTTTTTTGTAGCCTTAGAACATATATATGTGTGAATGAATCTCTATGAATTTTTTTTGACAACTTTAGAACACATATATGCATAATTGAATCAATATTTTTTTTTGCGAGCATTAGAACACATATGTGGATGACTGAATCACAAAAAAAAAAATTTTGGCAACCTTAGAACACATATCTGTATGAATGAATCACTATGATTTTTTTTTTTAGTCGTAGAACACATATATGCAAGATGGAACCACTATAAATTTTTTTTTACAGCCTTAGAAGACATATATGCATAATTGAATCTTTATAAAAGTTTTTTGACAACATTATAACACATATATGCTTGATTGAATCACTATAAATGTTTTTTGACAACCATAGAACACATATCTGCATGATTGAGTCACTATGAAATTTTTTGACACCCATAGAACACATATATGCATGATTGAATCACCATGATTTTTTTTTGCAGCCTTAGAACATATATATGAATGTTTGAATCACTATAAATTTTTTTTGACCACCATAGAACACATATATGAATTATTAAATCACTATGAAATTTTTTTGACAGCCTTAGAACACATATAGGCATGATTGAATCAATATATATTTTTTTGACACTCTTAGATCACATATATGCATGATAGAATCAATATAATTTTTTTTTTACAGCCTTAGATCACATATATGCATGATTGAATCACTATGAAATTTTTTGCAGCCTTAAAACACTTATATTTATGATTGAATCACTATGAATTTTTTTTTACCACCTTAGAACACATATATAAATGATTGGCTCACTATGAATTTTTTTTAACAGCCATAGAACACATATATGCATGATTGAATCTTTACAATTTTTTTTTGACAGAATTAGAACACATATATGCATGATTGAATCATTATAAATTTTTTTTGACAACCTTAGAATACATATCATCGTGATTGAATCAATATGAAAATTCTTTGACAGCCTTAGAACACTTATATGGATGAAGGGATCACTATGAATTTTTTTTGACAGCCTTAGAACAAATATATGCAAGATTAAATCACTACAAATTTGTTTTTGGGAGCATTAGAACACATATATGCATGATGGATTCTCAGTAAAATTTTTGTGACAACCTTAGAACACTTATCTGCTTGATTGAATCACTATGAAATTTTTTTAACAGCCACAAAACACATATATGTATCACTTAATCTCTATGATTTTTTTTAACAGCCTTAGAAGACATTTTTGCTTGATTGAATCACTATGAAATTCTTTTGCAGCAAAAAAAATCATGAATGATTGAATCACTATGATTTTTTTTTGACAACCATAGAACACATATAAGCATGATTGAATCACTATAAGATTTTTTTGACAGCCTTAGAACAAATATATGCATGATTGAATCACTATGAATTTTTTTTGACTACCATTGAAAACATATATGCAAGATTGAATCACTATGAAATTTTTTTGAGAGCCTTAGAACACATATATGCAGCAATGACTCACAATGAAATTTTTTGACGGCCTTAGAATACATATAAGGAGGATTGAATCACTATGGAATTTTTTTGACAGCCTTAGAACACATATATGCATGATTGAATCACTATGAAATTTTTTTGACAGCCTTAGAACACATATATGCATGATTGAATCACTATGGATTTTTTTTAACAGCCATAGAACACATAAGAGCAAGATTGAATCACTCTAAAATTTGTTTGAAAATCTTAGAACACATATATGAATGATGGAATCACAATCATTTTTTTTTGACAACCATAGAACACATATATGAATGATTGAGTCAATGTGAAATTTTTTTGACACCCTTAGAACACATATAAACATGATTGAATCCATACAAATTTTTTTTGACAGGCTTAGAACACATATATGCATGATTGAGTCAATGTGATTTTTTTTTGACACGCTTAGAACACATATAAACATGATTTATTCACTATGAAATTATTTTGACAACCTTAGAACACATATCTGCATGATTGAATCACTATAAATTTTTTTGACCCCCTTAGAACAAATATATGCATGATTGAATCACTATGATTTTTTTTTACAGCCATAAAAAATATATATGCATGATTGAATCACAATAAATTTTTTTGACACCCTTAGAACAAATATATGCATCATTGAATCACTATGATTTTTTTTTAGAGCCTAAGAAAATATATATGCATGATTTAATCACTATGAATTTTTTTTTGTAGCCTTAGAACACATATATGCATGATTGAATAACTATGATTTTTTTTTTGACACCTTATGACACATATATGAATGACTGAATCACTATGAATTTTTTTGACAACCATAGAACACATATATGTATGATTGAATCACTATGAGATTTTTTTGACAGCCTTAGAACACATATATGCACGATTGAATCCATATAATTTGTTTTGACAGCCTTAGAACACATATATGCATGATTGAATCACTGTGAAATTTTTTTGACACCCTTAGAACACATATATATAGGATTGAATCACTATGAATTTTTTTTGGCAGCCTTAAAACACATATAGACAAGATTTAATCTCTATAAACTTTTTTTAACAACTTTAGAACTTATAACTATAATTTTTTTTTGACAGCCTTGGAACACATATAAGCATGATTTAGTCACTATGAAATTTTTTTGAGAGCCTTAAAACACATATATGCATGACTGAATCACTATGAAATTTTTTTTGAGAGCCTTAGAAAGCATATACGCATGATTGAATCACTATGAAATTTTTATGACAGTTTTAAAACACATATATGCAGGATTGATTCACTATGAAGATTTTTTGACAGCCTTAGAACACATATAAGCATGATTTAATCACTATGAATATTTATTTACAGCCTTAAAACACATATATGCGTGATTGAATCACTATGATTTTTTTTAGAGCCTTAGAATATATATATATATATATATATATATATATATATATATATATATATATATATATATATATATATATATATATATATTTGTATGATTTAATCAACATGAAATCTTTTCGACAGCGTCAGAACACATATATGCATGATGGAATCACTATGAATTTGTTTTGCAACGTTAGAACACATATATGCACGATTGAATCCATATAATTTTTTTTGACAGCCCTAGAATACATATATAAATGATTGGATCACAATGAAATTTTTTTGACAGCCTTAGAACACATATATGCATGATTTAGTAACTGACTTTTTTTTGACAGCCTTTAAACACATATAAGCATGATTGAATCACTATGGATTTTTTTTGACAACCTTAGAACACATATATGCATGATTGAATCACTATGGAATTTTCTTGACAGCCTTAGAATAGATATATGCATGATTGAATCACTATGGATTTTTTATAACTGCCATAGAACACATAAGTGCAAGATTGAATCGCTACGAAATTTGTTTGAAAACCTTAGAACACATATAGGAATGATGGAATCACAATCAATTTTTTTTGACAACCATAGAACACATATATGAATGATTGACTCACAATGATATTTTTAGGACAACTTTAGAACACATATATTTATGATTGAATCCATACAACTTTTTTTTGGCAGCCTTAGAACACATATATGCATGAATGAGTCAATGTGAATTTTTTTTTACACCTTTAGAACACATATAAACATGATTTAATCACTATGAAATTATTTTGACAACCTTAGAACACATATCTGCATGATTGAATCACTATAAATATTTTTTACCCCATTAGAACAAATATATGAATGATTGAATCACTATGATTTTTTTTGACAGCCTCAAAACATATATATGCATGATTTAATCACTATGAAATTTTTTTGGTAGCCTTAGAACACATATATGTAGTATTGAATCAATATGAATATTTTTTGACATACTTCGAACATATATATGTATTTTTGAATCACTATAAAAAATTTTTGACAGCCTTAAAACACATATATGCATGATTGAATAACAATGAAATTATTTTTCTAGCCTTAGAATATATATATAAACAATTGAATCATTATAAATTTTTTTGACAACCGTAGAACACATACATGCATGATTGTGTCACTATAAGATTTTTTTGATAACCTTAGAACACATATATGCATGATTGAATTGCTACAATTTTTTTTTGACAGTCTTAGAACATAAATACTTATGATTGAATCACTATAAATATTTTTTGATAGCCTCAGAACACTTATAAGCAAGATTTAATTACTATGATTTTTTTTATAGCCTCTGTGTACATATATGCAAGATTGAATCACTATGATTTTTTTTTGACGGCCTTGGAACACATATATGCATGATTGAATCACTATAAATTTTTTTGACAGCCTTAGGAAACATATATGCATGATCTAATCACTATAAAATTTTTTTGAACACATATATTCATGATTGTAACACTATAAAATTTTTTTGACAACCTTAGAACACATATCTGCATGATTAAATCACTATGAGTTTTTTTTATAGCTTTAGAACACATATATGCATGATTGCATCACTATGAAATTTTTTTGACTACCATAGAACACATATAAGCTTGATTTAATCACTATGATTTTTTTTTTGACAGCCTTAGAAGACATATATGCAGGATTGAAAAACCATGACTTTTTTTTGATAGCCTTAGAACACATGTATGCATGATTAAATCACTATAAAGTTTTTTTGACAGCCTCATAACACATATACGCGTGATTGAATCACTATAAGTTTTTTTTAGAGCATTAGATCACATATACGTGTGATTGAATCACTATAATTTTTTTTGAGAGCATTAGAACATGTATATGTATGATAATATCATACATATATATTTTTTTTTTCAACCTTAGAACACATATCATCATGATTGAGTCACTATGAATTTTTTTTGACAGAATTAGAATAAATATATGCACAATTGAATCACTATGAATATTTTTTGACTGCCTTAGAACACATATCTGCATGATTGAATCAATACAAATTTGTGTGACAACATCAGAACACATATATGCAAGATTGAATCACTATAATTTTTTTTTTACAACCTTAAAACACATATCTGCATGATTGAATCACTATGATTTTTTTTTACAGCCTTAGAAGACATATATGCAGGATTGAATGACTATGAACATTTTTTGACTGCCTTAGAACACATATATGCATGATTGAATCAATACAAATTTTTATTGACAACCTTAGAACACATATATGCATGATTGAGAAACCATGATTTTTTTTGATAGCCTTAGAACACATGTATGCATGATTGAATCACTATGAAGTTTTTTTGACAGCCTCATAACACATATATGATGGTTGAATCAGTACCAGTTTTTTTTAGGGCATTAGAACATATATATGTGTGTTTGAATCACTATAAATTTTTTTTGAGAGCATTAGAACACATATATGTATAATTAAATCGCTATAAATTTTTTTGACAACCTTAGAACACATATCATTATGATTTAATCACTATGAAATTTTTTTGATAGCCTTAGGATACATATATGCATGATTTAATCACTATGATTTTTTTTTGACAGCCTTAGAACACATACATGCTCTATTGAATATCCATAATTTTTTTTGACAACATCAGAAGACATATATGCAAGATTGAATCACTATAATTTTTTTTCGACAACCTTAAAACACATATCTGCTTGATTGAATCACTATGATTTTTTTTTACAGCCTTAGAACACATATATGCAGGGTTGAATCACTATGAATATTTTTTGACAGCCTTAGAACACATATATGCATGATTGAATCAATACTTTTTTTTTTGACAACCTTAGAACACATATATGCATGTGTGAATCACTATGAAATTTTTTTTATTGCCTTAGAACCCATATATGCAGGATTGAATCACTATGACTTTTTTTTTATAGCCTTTGAACCCATATATGCAGGATTGAATCACTATGAATTTTTTTTGACAACCCTTGGGACACATATAGGCTAGATTAAATTACTTTAATTTTTTTTTGATAGCCTTAGAGCACATATAAGCATGATTGAATTGCTGTGAATTTTTTTACTGTCTTAGCACACTTATATGTATGATTGAATCACTATGAATTTTTTTTGACAGCCTTAGAACACATATATGTCAGATTGAATCATTATGAATTTTTTTTGACAACCATAAAACACATCTATATATGACTGAATCACTATGAATTTTTTTTGACATTTTAGATCACATGTATGCAAGTAATCACTATGAAACATTTTTCACAGCCTTAGAACACATATATGCATGATTGAATCACTATGATTTTTTTTTGACACCTTACAACACATATATGAATGACTGAATCACTATGAATTTTTTTGACAACCATCGAACACATATATGTATGATTGAATCACTATGAGATTTTTTTGACAGCCTTAGAACACATATATGCACGATTGAATCCATATAATTTTTTTTTGACAGCCTTAGAACACATATATGCATGATTGGATCACTGTGAAATTTTTTTGACACCCTTAGAACACATATATATAGGATTGAATCACTATGAAATTTTTTTGGCAGCCTTAGAACACATATAGACAAGATTTAATCTCTATAAACTTTTTTTAACAACTTTAGAACTTATATATACATGATTGAATAACTATAAATTTTTTTTGACAGCCTTGGAACACATATAAGCATGATTTAGTCACTATGAAATTTTTTTGAGAGCCTTAAAACACATATATGCATGACTGAATCACTATGAAATTTTTTTGAGAGCCTTAGAAAGCATATACGCATGATTGAATCACTATGAAATTTTTATGACAGTTTTAAAACACATATATGCAGGATTGATTCAGTATGAAGATTTTTTGACAGCCTTAGAACACATATAAGCATGATTTAATCACTATGAATATTTTTTTACAGCCTTAGAACACATATATGCGTGATTGAATCACTATGATTTTTTTTAGGGCCTTAGAATACATATATATATATATATATATATATATATATATATATATATATATATATATATATATATATATATATATTTGTATGATTTAATCAACATGAAATCTTTTCGACAGCGTCGGAACACATATATGCATGATGGAATCACTATGAATTTGTTTTGCAACGTTAGAACACATATATGCATGATTGAGTCACTCTGATTTTTTTTTGACAGCCCTAGAATACATATATAAATGATTGGATCACAATGAAATTTTTTTGACAGCCTTAGAACACATATATGCATGATTTAGTAACTGATTTTTTTTTTGACAGCCTTTAAACACATATAAGCATGATTGAATCACTATGGATTTTTTTTGACAACCTTAGAACACATATATGCATGATTGAATCACTATGGAATTTTCTTGACATCCTTAGAATAGATATATGCATGATTGAATCACTATGGATTTTTTATAACTGCCATAGAACACATAAGTGCAAGATTGAATCGCTACGAAATTTGTTTGAAAACCTTAGAACACATATAGGAATGATGGAATCACAATCAAATTTTTTTGACAACCATAGAACACATATATGAATGATTGACTCACTATGATATTTTTAGGACAACTTTAGAACACATATATTTAAGATTGAATCCATACAACTTTTTTTTGGCAGCCTTAGAACACATATATGCATGAATGAGTCAATGTGAAGTTTTTTTTACACCTTTAGAACACATATAAACATGATTTAATCACTATGAAATTATTTTGACAACCTTAGAACACATATCTGCATGATTGAATCACTATAAATATTTTTTACCCCATTAGAACAAATATATGAATGATTGAATCACTATGATTTTTTTTTACAGCCTCAAAACATATATATGCATGATTTAATCACTATGAAATTTTTTTGGTAGCCTTAGAACACATATATGTAGTATTGAATCAATATGAATATTTTTTGACATACTTCGAACATATATATGTATTTTTGAATCACTATAAAAATTTTTTGACAGCCTTAAAACACATATATGCATGATTGAATAACAATGAAATTATTTTTCTAGCCTTAAAATATATATATAAACGATTGAATCATTATAAATTTTTTTGACAACCGTAGAACACATACATTCATGATTGAGTCACTATAAGATTTTTTTGATAACCTTGGAACACATATATGCATGATTGAATTGCTACAATTTTTTTTTGACAGTCTTAGAACACAAATACTTATGATTGAATCACTATAAATATTTTTTGATAGCCTCAGAACACTTATAAGCAAGATTTAATTACTATGATTTTTTTTATAGCCTCTGTGTACATATATGCAAGATTGAATCACTATGATTTTTTTTTTGACGGCCTTGGAACACATATATGCATGATTGAATCACTATAAATTTTTTTGACAGCCTTAGGAAACATATATGCATGATCTAATCACTATAATTTTTTTTTGAACACATATATTTATGATTGTAACACTATAATTTTTTTTTGACAACCTTAGAACACATATCTGCATGATTAAATCACTATGAGTTTTTTTTATAGCCTTAGAACACATATATGCATGATTGCATCACTATGAAATTTTTTGACTACCATAGAACACATATAAGCTTGATTTAATCACTATGATTTTTTTTTTGACAGCCTTAGAAGACATATATGTAGGATTGAAAAACCATGATTTTTTTTTGACAGCCTTAGAACACATGTATGCATGATTAAATCACTATAAAGTTTTTTTGACAGCCTCATAACACATATACGCGTGATTGAATCACTATAAGTTTTTTTTAGAGCATTAGATCACATATACGTGTGATTGAATCACTATAAATTTTTTTGAGAGCATTAGAACATGTATATGTATGATAATATCATACATATATATATTTTTTTTCAACCTTAGAACACATATCATCATGATTGAGTCACTATGATTTTTTTTTTACAAAATTAGAATAAATATATGCACAATTGAATCACTATGAATATTTTTTGACTGCCTTAGAACACATATCTGCATGATTGAATCAATACAAATTTGTGTGACAACATCAGAACACATATATGCAAGATTGAATCACTATAATTTTTTTTTTACAACCTTAAAACACATATCTGCATGATTGAATCACTATGATTTATTTTTACAGCCTTAGAAGACATATATGCAGGATTGAATGACTATGAACATTTTTTGACTGCCTTAGAACACATATATGCATGATTGAATCAATACAAATTTTTATTGACAACCTTAGAACACATATATGCATGATTGAGAAACCATGATTTTTTTTGATAGCCTTAGAACACATGTATGCATGATTGAATCACTATGAAGTTTTTTTGACAGCCTCATAACACATATATGATGGTTGAATCAGTACCAGTTTTTTTTAGGGCATTAGAACATATATATGTGTGTTTGAATCACTATAAATTTTTTTTGAGAGCATTAGAACACATATATGTATAATTAAATCGGTATAATTTTTTTTGACAACCTTAGAACACATATCATCATGATTTAATCACTATGAATTTTTTTTGATAGCCTTAGGATACATATATGCATGATTTAATCACTATGATTTTTTTTTGACAGCCTTAGAACACATACATGCTCTATTGAATATCCATAATTTTTTTTGACAACATCAGAAGACATATATGCAAGATTGAATCACTATAATTTTTTGTTGACAACCTTAAAACACATATCTGCTTGATTGAATCACTATGATTTTTTTTTACAGCCTTAGAACACATATATGCAGGGTTGAATCACTATGAATATTTTTTGACAGCCTTAGAACACATATATGCATGATTGAATCAATACTTTTTTTTTTGACAACCTTAGAACACATATATGCATGTGTGAATCACTATGAAATTTTTTTGATTGCCTTAGAACCCATATATGCAGGATTGAATCACTATGAATTTTTTTTTGATAGCCTTTGAACCCATATATGCAGGATTGAATCACTATGAATTTTTTTTGACACCCTTGGGAAACATATAGGCATGATTAAATTACTTTAATTTTTTTTTGATAGCCTTAGAGCACATATATGCATGATTGAATTGCTGTGAATTTTTTTACTGTCTTAGCACACTTATATGTATGATTGAATCACTATGAATTTTTTTTGACATGCATAGAACACATCTATATATGACTGAATCACTATGAAATTGTTTTGACATTTTAGATCACATATATGCAAGTAATCACTATGAAACTTTTTTCACAGCCTTAGAAACCATATATGCATGATCAAATCACTATAATTTTTGTTGACAACCTTGGAACACATATATGCATGATTGAATCACCAAAAAATTTTTTTGACAGCCTTTGAACACATATATGCATAATTGAATCACTATGATTTTTTTTTGACAGCCTTTGAACACATATATGCATAATTGAATCACTATGATTTTTTTTTGACACCCTTTTAACATATATAAGCTTCGTTAAATTACTATAAAATTTTTTTGACAGCCTTAGAACACATATATGCATGATTGAATCACTGTGAATTTTTTTGACAGCCTTAGAACACATATATGTATGTTTGAATCACTATGAAACTTTTTTCACAGCCATAGAACACATATATTCATGATTGAATCACTATGAATTTTTTTTACTGCCTTAGAACACAAATATGCGTTATTGAATCACTACAAATTTGTTTTTGAGAACATTAGAACACATATATGCATGAATAAATCAGAATAAATTTTTTTTGACAAACTTTGAACACGTATCTGCATGATTGAATCACTACAAATTTTTTTCATAGCCATAGAAGAGATATATGCATGATTGAATCACTATAAAATTTTTTTGATAGCCTTAGAAGAAATATATGCATGATTGAACCTCTATAATTTTTTTTTGACAACCTTAGAACACATATATGTTTGATTGATTCACTTTAAAAAATTTTTGACAACCGTAGAACGCATATATGCTTGATTAAATCAGTATAAATTTTTTTTAAGAGCATTAGTACACAAATATGCATGACTGATTGACTATAATTTTTTTTGACAACCTTAAAACACATATTTGCATGATTGAATCAGCATGAAATTTCATTGATAGCCTTTGAACCCATATATGCAGGATTGAATCACTATGAAATTTTTTTGACACATTTAGGACACATATAGGCTTGATTAAATTACTTTAAATTTTTTTTGATAGCATTAGAACACATATATGCATGATTGAATTGCTGTGAACTTTTTGACTGCCTTAGCACACATATATGTATGCTTGAATCACTATGAATTTTTTTTGACAGCCTCAGAACACATATATGTCGGATTGAATCACTGTGAAATTTTTTTAACATCCATAGAACACATGTATATATGATTGAATCACTATGAATTTTTTTTGACAGTTTTAGAT
Source organism: Nuphar pumila (assembly GCF_984573655.1). Classification (NCBI taxonomy): domain Eukaryota; kingdom Viridiplantae; phylum Streptophyta; class Magnoliopsida; order Nymphaeales; family Nymphaeaceae; genus Nuphar; species Nuphar pumila. The sequence continues at coordinate 56,991,171 of NC_143258.1, forward strand.
CACATATATGCAAGATTTAATTACTATGAAATTTTTTTGACAGCCTTAGAAACCATATATGCATGATCGAAGCACTATAATTTTTGTTGCAAACCTTAGAATACATATCTGCATGATTGAATCACCATAATTTTTTTTTGACAGTCTTTGAACACATATATGCATAATTGAATCACTATGAATTTTTTTTACACCCTTAAAACACATATAAGCTTCGTTAAATTACTATGAAATTTTTTTGATAGCCTTAGAACACATATATGCATGATTGAATCACTGCGTATTTTTTTGAAAGCCTTAGAACACATATATGTATGTTTGAATCACTATGAAACTTTTTTCACGGCCATAGAACACATATATGCACGATTGAATCACTATGATTTTTTTTTTACAGCCTTAGAACACATATATGCGTTATTGAATCACTACAAATTTGTTTTTGAGAGCATTAGAACACATATATGCATGAATGAATCACAATAAATTTTTTTTAACAACCTTTGAACACGTATCTGCATGATTGAATCACTACAAATTTTTTTAATAGCCATAGAAGAAATATATGTATGATTGAATCACTATGAATTTTTTTAGATAGCCTTAGAATAAATATATGCATGATTGAACCTCTATAATTTTTTTGTGACAACCTTAGAACACATATCATCTTGATTGAATCACTATAATTTTTGTTTGAGATCATTAGTACACAGATAAGCATGATTGATTCACTATAGTTTTTTTTTTTACAACCTTAGAACACATATCTGCTTGATTGAATCACTATAATTTTTTTTGAGAGCATTAGTACACATATATGCATGATTGATTACTATAAATTTTTTTTTGACAACCTTAGAACACATATCATGATTGAATCACTATGAATTTTTTTTGACAGCCTTAGAACACATATATGCAGGACTGAATCACTGTGAATTTTTTTTGACACCCTTAGGACACATATTGGCTTGATTAAATTACTTTAATTTTTTTTTGATAGCCTTAGAACACATATATGCATGATTGAATCACTATGAAGTTTTTTTGACTGCCTTAGAACACATATATGCATGATTGAATCACTATGAATTTTTTTTGACACCCTTAGAACACATATATGCAGGATTGAATCACTGTGAATTTTTTTTAACAGCCATAGAACATGTCTATGCATGATTGAATCACTATGAAAATTTTGTGATAGCCTTAGAACATAAATATGCATGATTGAATCACTAAAATTTTTTTTTGTCAGCCTTAGAACACATATATGCATGATTGAATCCTATAAATTTTTTTTGTGTGCATTATAACACATATATGCTTGCTTGAATCACTATAAATTTTTTTGACAACCTTAGAACACATATCTGCATGATTGAATCACTGTGAAATTTTTTTAACAGCCATAGAACAGATACATGCATGATTGAATCACTATGAAATTTTTTCGACAGCCGTAGAACACATATATGCATCATTGAATCGCTATAATTTTTTTTTGACAACCTTAGAACACATATCTGAATGATTCAATCACTATGATCTTTGTTTGATAAACTTAGAACACATATATGCAGGATTGAATCACGCTGATTTTTTTTCACAGACTTAAAACACATATATGCAGGATTGAATCACACTGATTTTTTTTACTGGCTTAGAACACAAATATGTGAGATTGAATCACTAGAATTTTTTTTTGAGGGCATTAGAACACATTTATGCATAAATGAATAATTATATATTTTATTTGACAACTTTAGAACATATATGTCCATGATTGATTCACTATAAAAATCTTTTTTCTAGCATTAGAACATATATATGCATGATTGGATCACTATGAATTTCTTTTGCAACCTTTGAACACATATATGCATGATTAAATAACTACGAAATTTTTTGGATAGCCTTAAAATACATATATGCATGATTGAGTCCCTATAAATGTTTTTTGACAACCTTAGAACACATATCTGCATGATTCAGTCAGTATGATTTTTTTTTGAGAGCCATAGAACACAAATACGCCTGATTGAATCACTATGAATGTTTTTTGACAGCCTTAGAACACATTATGCATGATTGAATCACTATAAATTTTTTTTGACAGCCTTAGAGCACATATATGTATGATTAAATCACTATGGAATTCATTTGACAACCACAGAACACATATAGGCATGATTGAATCACTATGATTTTTTTTTGACGGCTTTAGAACACATATATGAATGATTGAAGCACTATGATTGATTTTTTTTTAAAAAAACAATGAACACGTATATGAATGATTGAATCCATACAATTTTTTTTAGACAACCTTAGAACACATATAAGCATAATGTAATGACTATGATTTTTTTTACCACCTTAGAACACATAAACACATGATTTAATGACTATAATTTTTTCTTGAGAGCATTAGAACACGCATATGCATGATTGAATCACTACAAATTTGTTCGACAACCTTAGAACACATAACTGCTTGATTGAATCACTATAAATTTTTTTTGGCAGCCTTAGAACATATATATGCATGATTGAATCACCATGAAAATTTTTTACATCCTTAGAACACATATATGCAAGATTTAATCACTATGATTTTTTTGACAGCCTTAGAACACATATATGCATGATTCAATCACTACAAATTTTTTTTAGAGCATTTGAACACAGATAGGAATGACTGAATTACTTTAATTTGTTTTGACAACCTTAGAACACATATCTGCATGATTGAATCATTATAAATTTTTTTTGACAGACGTAGAACACATATATGCATGATTGAAGTACTATGAATTTTTTTGACACCCTTAGACTACATATAAGAGTGATTGAATCACTATGAATTTTTTTTGACAGCCTTAGAACACATATATGCACGATTGAATCACTATAAAATTTCTTTGACAGCCTTAGCACACATATATGAATGATCGAATCACTATGAAATTTTTTTGACAGCCTTAAAACACATATCATGAATCTCTAAGAATTTTTTTTTCAGCCTTAGAACACATATATAGATGATTGAATCACTATGAATATTTTTTGACCACCGTAGAACACATATATGCGTGATTGAATCACTACAAATTTTTTTTAGAGCATTAGAACCCATATATGCGTGATTGAATCACTATAATTTTTTTTGACACCCTTAGAACACATATCTTTCTGACTGAATCACTATGATTTTTTTTTTACAGCCTTAGAACACTTGTATGGAGTATTGAATCCCTATAATATTTTTTTACAGCATCAAAACACATATATGCATGATTAAATCACTTTAAAATTTTTTTAACAACCTTAGAAAACATATCACCATGATTGGGTCACTATGAAATTGTTTTGATTACCTTAGAACACATATATGCTAGATTAAATCACTATGGAATTTTTTGACAGCCTTAGAACACATATATGCATGATTGAATCACTAAGAGATTTTTTTGACAGCCTTAGAACAAATATCAGCTTGATTTAATCACTATAATTTTTTTTATAGACTTAGAAGACATATATGAATGATTGAATCACTATAATTTTTTTTTCACAGCCTTAAAACACATATATGCATGATTGAGTCACTGTGAATTTTTTTTGCACCCTTAGAACACATATATAGATTATTGAATCACTATAATTTTTTTTGACAACTTTAGAACACATATTTGCATGATTGAATCACTATAATTTTTTTTGATAGCCTTAGAACACATATATGCATGATTGCATTACTATAAAAAAATTTTGACACACGTAGAACACATGTAAGCATGATTTAATCACTATGAAATTTTTTTTTGACAGCCTTAGAACACATATATGCATGGTTGAAAAACCATTATTTCTTTTTGACAACCTTAGAACACATGTATGCATGATTGAATCACTATGAAGTTTTTTTGACTGCCTCATAACACATATATGCGTGATTGAATCACTACAAGCTGTTTTTAGAGCATTTGAACACATATATGTGTGATTGAATCACTATAATTTTTTTAGGGCATTATAACACATATATGTATGATTAAATCACTATAAATTTTTTTGACACCCTTAGAACACATGTATGCATGATTGAATCACTATGAAGTTTTTTTGACAGCCTCATAACACATATATGATGGTAGAATCTGTAAGACCCGCAATTTTTCAGATAACTCTGAATAAATTCCTGAGGCATTTTTCCAGTGAAAAATAGCGTTTTTAACATAAAGCGAATCGAACTGATTCCTGCGATCCAAATATACTTAGGATATTCGTATCTTCACGAATATATGCTCAAACGCTCTGGAGATCATAACTTCCTCCCTGCTCGAAATCAAGAGATTCCTGCGAGCCAACTTTCTTAGTGGCATAAATACGAAGATAATGGCGTACTCAGAATTTTTCGGAAAAAAATCGCCGAAAACCCGAAATTCTTGCGGGACCCACGAAAATATTGGTGGGACCCACAGGAATATTCCTCAGAAAATATCTGGTGGGACCCACAAAAATATCCCATGGAAATATCCAAGTGGGCCCCACTCCAAGGAACCTCTTGGAATTTCTGGAATAGCCAAGGGTAAAAAGGAGATTCTGAAACTTGGGGCCCAAGTTTCAGAATCTATAAATAAAGGAGCCCCCCTCTCTTTAAAAATCGCCAACCCCTCTCTCTCTCCTCCTTTCCCAAACCTCCCCTACCAAGCCTAGCCCACCTGAGCCCACCTGACCTGGTCTGAGCCTGCCTGACTTAGCCTGAGCCTGCTTGACTTGGTCCTAACCCACCTGACCTAGGTCTGAACCTACTTGACCTAAGTCTGAACCCAGTTGACTTGACCTGAACCTGGTTTGGTTCAAAGTCAAAGTCCAAGTCCTTTTTCGTCCGAAGTTCAAAGTTGATCCTTTTTCGAAGTCGAGCCTCGTTCGAAGCGTTTGAAGCAATTGGAGTCGTTTCTTCCACGATTTGAAGTAAGTTCGCTTCATTAAACCATCTCTCTCAAGTATTTGATTGTTTGTATATAGCATATACTTTCTGAAGTAGTATCTTGCTTTAGTTCTTGGTTGAGCCCTCTAGGACGCTTCGGTGTTCACGCGCTCGCCTCGTAACTATCGTCGGATATATATGTTCGAATACGCAGTATATGCGTTCTTCAAAATAGTATCTCGCCCTAGTTCTTGGTTGAGCCCTCTAGGACACTTCGGTGTTCACTCGCTCGCCTCGTAACTATCGTTGGATACAGATCTAGGTGTATATCTGCTGATACTGCCGACGCGTCTTATATCGCACAGGCCATGTAATTTACCTTTGCCGTCGCGTCGTATGATGCCAAGGCTCCTGCTTTCTGCAATTTACGATTACTGCACTTCCGATTATGCATTTACTTACGCCGTCGCGTCATACGATGCCAAGGCTCCTGCTTTCTGCAATGTATTTACTTACGCCGTCGCGTCGAACGATGCCAAGGCTCCTGTTTTGTTATATATGTAGAATATTTCGTTCAGTTACACACCCTGAACAATAGTATATGCATTTCCTTTACGCCGCCACTGTATAAAGCACAGGCTTCTGCTTATATTACATATATGGCGCGTAAGTGAGCGTTCAAATGGAGATCAACTCCAAAATCGCCCATGCGATTCCCTTACCGCTCCTCGTACAAGATTCTGCTTGACGAATGAAGCCCCTATTGGAAAGGCTTCGCCTTTTGGCAAAATGCTCTTTACGTAAAGACTAAATCAATTACGTATGGCCTGGCTATGGCCCAAGGTTCCTGCAACCTTGATGGATGCAAAGTACGCACAACGGTGCGCATCCATTTCCCGAGTTAAGCGTAGCAATTTCCCACCAAAGAGGGGAGATGCCGCTGAAATGGATAAAAGAAAACGCACGCTTTCTCCGTTAAAGAGAGGAAGTGCTGCTGAAATTCCTGAAGGAGCTAAAGAATGGCTCAGAAAGAACGTAGCAGAAGTGCTACCCAGTTATGGAACGCCTTCTACGATGTAGAAAGGTTCGTCGCACCACTGCCGGTAGAGCAGAGAAGGTGTTGACAGAATGGTTGGCAGAAGAGCTGCCAGAACCAGTTAAGTGGCACAATGACGTCCTTTGTTGGAGCGATGTCAGAATGACTCGTCTCCCTGGCACCTGCAAGGGCACCATACTTCTAAGGGCCGTTGCGCCAAAGTAGTGGTAGCACCTTGACGAGGTCCTGAGCTCGTTGCGTAAAAATACGCCGAGTAGCCGATCCGTAGAGATCGAGTCATGTGCATGCTCATTGAGAATTATCAGACAACCAGACTCGTAAGAGCCGCTGAGCCAGAGTGTGTTGTTTCCACCGAAAGAGGTGAAGTGCTCGTCAAGGCCGAAGTGCCGAGAGCAGAGTTAAGCATGCATATGAATAAAACCTTTGTTCCACGGTGAAAACCGTGTGGTTGATTGGGGTCGGGTACATACTTCTCAAAGGCTGCCCTATAGGCATGCAATGTTCGTCAAGTAATTGTAAGACCGGCAGGCCCCTTTCAGAATTTCTCACCGAGGAAGACGGTGATGGAGCAGCCTTGAGTGACATATATTTCACCCGAACCTGATAGAGTTCATTGATGGCCTTCGTCACTCAGAGGTATGGAGGTCGTGGTTATCCTTAAATATCTAAGGATTGAACCCAACTACTGCAGTAGCAGAATGCATTCGGATACCTAGTAAGGATCTCTTCCGGTATGCTGTACCGTCCTACTAGGGGGATGGGGTCAACAGGCCTCTGGGGTATCTAAAATACATGGAATAATCAACCCCCAGATCGTCGCGTTGTCGCCCAGATATGAGTCCCCTAAGCCCAGGGGGAGGTGCAATTATTGAAACAAAGCATTAGCTTAGGTACAACGCTACTTTGAATGTATGAGTGGATGACGTTGTTGAGTCAGTTCTGCATAACCTTTGTGAAGGTGTCATGGTCGGTATACTACTGGACCGATTGGGAAAGAACCCCATTGATATCCGTACGACTAAGTGAAGCTCGGAGAGCTGTCCTTAGATTCGTAGGATACGGATGTGCCAAGCATAAAAGCTTGAGCTAGACATCCATTCGTGACTCTGAGGATGTCAAGGCTAAGTCGTAAAGACTTAAGCGGTTATTCTAACTCACAACCCTGAAGAGGCTTATGTGAAGTCATGAAGACTTGCGTGGATGTTCAACTCATAGCCCTGATGAGGCTTTTGCGATATGCGCTAAGTCATGGAGGCTTGAGCGTCGTATTACGAACTGCGACCCTGAGTGGTCTATGCATTTACTTGAGTTGAATAGATAGGTGTTTGCCTACTTACCAGACCATCAGTGGTTCTGACCCCGTTTAATGGGGATTTCAGGGGTTGAACCTGCGTGGCGATATGCGGAGCAAGGCGGCATCGAGTTTCAGGGTTTCTCTAGACAGAGTTGTACTGCTTCCTTTTTATTGAACCTTCACTGCTTTTCTAAGCAGTAGTGTTGTAATAAACATGTGCTTTCGATAAAATGGAATACTTTGGTGGTCAATGAGTTGCTTGGCCACATACCTGCAACGTGCTCGGAGTTTTCTAAAACCGATGACTCATTATCATCTTATTCCGCTGCTAAAAGCTTTTCTAAGTTCCGCTGCAAAGAAAAAAAAAAAAGAAATTCATGAAAATTTTGACTTAGCTTTATTTTGGAAATCCGGGGCGTTACAGAATCAGTACTAGTTTTTTTTAGGGCATTAGAACATATATATGTGTGTTTGAATCACTATAAATTTTTTTTAGAGCATTAGAACACATATATGTATAATTAAATCGCTATAATTTTTTTTGACAACCTTAGAACACATATCATCATGATTTAATCACTATGAAATTTTTTTGATAGCCTTAGGATACATATATGCATGATTTAATCACTATGAATTTTTTTTGATAGCCTTAGAACAAATACATGCTCTATTGAATATCCATAATTTTTTTTGACAACATCAGAACACATATATGCAAGATTGAATCACTATAATTTTTTGTTGACAACCTTAAAACACATATCTGCTTGATTGAATCACTATGATTTTTTTTTACAGCGTTAGAACACATATATGCAAGGTTGAATCACTATGAATATTTTTTCACTGCCTTAGAACACATATATGCATGATTGAATCAATACTTTTTTTTTGACAACCTTAGAACACATATATGCATGTGTGAATCACTATGAATTTTTTTTGATAGCCTTAGAACCCATATATGCAGGATTGAATCACTATGAATTTTTTTTGATAGCCTTTGAACCCATATATGCAGGATTGAATCACTATGAATTTTTTTTGACACCCTTGGGACACATATAGGCTTGATTAAATTACTTTAATTTTTTTTTGATAGCCTTAGAGCACATATATGCATGATTGAATTGCTGCAAATTTTTTTACTGTCTTAGCACACTTATATGTATGATTGAATCACTATGATTTTTTTTTGACAGCCTTAGAACACATATATGTCGGATTGAATCATTGTGAATTTTTTTTAAGAGCCATAGAACACATCTATATATGACTGAATCACTATGAAATTTTTTTGACAGTTTTAGATCACATATATGCAAGTAATCACTATGAAACGTTTTTGACAGCCTTAGAAACCATATATGCATGATCAAATCACTATAATTTTTGTTGACAACCTTGGAACACATATCTGCATGATTGAATACCAGAAATTTTTTTTGACAGCCTTTGAACACATATATGCATAATTGAATCACTATGATTTTTTTTTGACACCCTTTGAATATATATAAGCTTCGTTAATATACTATGAAATTTTTTTGACAGCCTTAGAACACATATATGCATGATTGAATCACTGTGAATTTTTTTGACAGCCTTAGAACACATATATGTATGTTTGAATCACTATGAAACTTTTTTCACAACCATAGAACACTTATATTCATGATTGAATCACTATGAATTTTTTTTACTGCCTTAGAACACAAATATGCGTTATTGAATCACTACAAATTTGTTTTTGAGATCATTAGAACACATATATACATGAATGAATCAGAATAAAATTTTTTTGACAACCTTTGAACACGTATCTACATGATTGAATCACAACAAATATTTTTCATAGCCATAGAAGAGATATATGCATGATTGAATCACTATAAATTTTTTTTGATAGCCTTAGAATAAATATATGCATGATTGAACCTCTATAATTTTTTTTTGACAACCTTAGAACACATATCAGCTTGATTGAATCACTATAATTTTTGTTTGAGAGCATTAGTACACATATATGCATGATTGATTCACTTTAAAAAAAAATTGACAACCTTAGAACGCATATATGCTTGATTGAATCAGTATAATTTTTTTTTTAGAGCATTAGTACACATATATGCACGACTGATTGACTATAATATTTTTTTGACAACCTTAAAACACATATCTGCATGATTGAATCAGCATGAAATTTCATTGATAGCCTTTGAACCCATATATGCAGAATTGAATCACTATGAAATTTTTTTGACACCCTTAGGACACATATTGGCTTGATTAAATTACTTTAAATTTTTTTTGATAGCCTTAGAACACATATATGCATGATTGAGTCGCTATGAATTTTTTTGATTGCCTTAGCACACATATATGCATGATTGAATCGCTATGAATTTTTTTGACAGCCTTAGAACACATATATGCAGGATTGAATCACTGTGAAATTTTTTTAACAGCCATAGAACACGTCTATGCATGATTGAATCCCTATGAAAATTTTGTGATAGCCTTAGAACATAAATATGCATGATTGAATCACTATAATTTTTTTTTGTCAGCCTTAGAACACATATATGCATGATTGAATCCTACAAATTTTTTTTGAGAGTATGATAACTCATATATGCTTGGTTGAATCACTATAAATTTTTTTCATAGCCTTTGAGCCCATATATGCAGGATTGAATCACTATAAATTTTTTTTGAGAGCATTAGTACACTTATATGCATGATTGATTCACTATAAATTTTTTTTGACAACCTTAGAACACATATCTGCATGATTAAATCACTATGTAATTTTTTTGATAGTTTTTGAACCCATATATGGAGGATTGAATCACTATGAAACTTTTTTGACACCCTTGGGACACATATTGGCTTGATTAAATTACTTTAATTTTTTTTATAGCCTTATAACACATATATGCATGATCGAATCACTATATTTTTTTGACAACCTTAGAACACATATCTGCATGATTGAATCACCAGAAATTTTTTTTAACAGCCTTTGAACACATATATGCATAATTGAATCACTATGAAATTTTTTTGACACCCTCAGAACACTTATAAGCTTCGTTAAATTACTATGAAATTTTTTTGACAGCCTTAGAACACATATATACATGATTGAATGGCTGTGAATTCTTTTGAGAGCCTTAGAACACATATATGGATGTTGGAATCACTACGAAACTTTTTTCACAGCCATAAAACACATATGTGCATTATTGAATCATTATGATTTTTTTTTGACAGCCTTAGAACACATATATGCGTAATTGAATCACTACAAATTTGTTTTTGAGAGCATTAGAACACATATATGCATGGATGAATCACTATAAAAAATTTTTGACAACCTTTGAACACATATCTGCATGATTGAATCACTACAAATTTTTTTAATAGCCATAAAACACATATCTTCTTGATTGAATCACTATAAATTTTTTTTAAGAGCATTAGTACACATATATGCGTGATTGATTCACTATAATTTTTTTTTTGACAACCTTAGAACACATATCTGCTTGATTGAATCACTATGCAATTTTTTTGATAGAGTTTGAACCCATATATGTAGGATTGAATCACTATAATTTTTTTTTGAGAGCATTAGTACACATATATGCATGATTGATTCACTATAAATTTTTTTTTACAACCTTAGCACACATATCTGCATGATTAAATCACGATGAAATTTTTTTGATAGCCTTTGAACCCATATATGCAGGATTGAATCACTATGAAATTTTTTTGACACCCTTAGGACACATATAGGCTTGACTAAATTACTTTAAATTTTTTTTTATAGCATTAGAACACATATATGCATGATTGAATTGCTGTGAATTTTTTGACTGCCTTAGCACACATATATGTATGCTTGAATCACTATGAATTTTTTTTGACAGCCTTAGAACACATATATGTCTGATTGAATCATTGTGAAATTTTTTTAACATCCATAGAACACATCTATGTATGATTGAATCACTATGAATTTTTTTTGACAGTTTTAGATCACATATATACAAGATTTAATCACTATGATTTTTTTTGATGTCCTTAGAACACATATATGTGTAATTGAATCACTACAATTTTGTTTTTGAGAGCATTAGAACACATATATGCATGGACGAATCACTATAAAAATTTTTTGACAACCTATGAACACATATCTGCATGATTGAATCACTACAAATTTCTTTAATAGCCATAAAACACATATCTGCTTGATTGAATCACTATATTTTTTTTTTGAGAGCATTAGTACACATATATGCATGATTGATTCACTATAATTTTTTTCTTGACAACCTTAGAACACATATCTGCTTGATTGAATCTCTATGCAATTTTTTTGATAGCCTTTGAACCCATATATGCAGGATTGAGTCACTATAAATTTTTTTTGAGAAAGTTAGTACACATATATGCATGATTGATTCGCTATAATTTTTTTTTTACAACCTTAGCACACATATCTGCATGATTGAGTCACTATGAATTTTTTTTTATATCCTTTGAACGCATATATGCAGGATTGAATCACTATGAATTTTTTTTGACACCCTTAGGACACATATAGGCTTGATTAAATTACTTTAAATTTTTTTTGATAGCATTAGAACACATATATGCATGATTGAATTGCTGTGAACTTTTTGACTGCCTTAGCACACATATATGTATGCTTAAAGCACTATGAATTTTTTTTGACAGCCTTAGAACACATATATGTCGGATTGAATCACTTTGAAATTTTTTTAACATCCATAGAACACATGTATATATGATTGAATCACTATGAATTTTTTTGACAGTTTTAGATCACATATATGCAAGATTTAATCACTATGAAATTTTTTTGACAGCCTTAGAAACCATATATGCATGATCGAAGCACTATAATTTTTGTTGTAAACCTTAGAATACATATCTGCATTATTGAATCACCATAAAATTTTTTTGACAGTCTTTGAACACATATATGCATAATTGAATCACTATGAATTTTTTTTTACACCCTTAAAACACATATAAGCTTCGTTAAATTACTATGAAATTTTTTTGATAGCCTTAGAACACATATATGCATGATTGAATCACTGTGAATTTTTTTGAAAGCCTTAGAACACATATATGTATGTTTGAATCACTATGAAACTTTTTTCACAGCCATAGAACACATATATGCACGATTGAATCACTATGAATTTTTTTTTACAGCCTTAGAACACATATATGCGTTATTGAATCACTACAAATTTGTTTTTGAGAGCATTACAACACATATATGCATGAATGAATCATAATACATTTTTTTTAACAACCTTTGAACACGTATCTGCATGATTGATTCACTACAATTTTTTTTAATAGCCATAGAAGACATATATGCATGATTGAATCACTATGAATTTTTTTAGATAGCCTTAGAATAAATATATGCATGATTGAACTGCTATAATTTTTTTGTGACAACCTTAGAACACATATCAACTTGATTGAATCACTATAATTTTTGTTTGAGATCATTAGTACACAGATAAGCATAATTGATTCACTATAGTTTTTTTTGACAACCTTAGAACACATATCTGCTTGATTGAATCACTATAATTTTTTTTTAGAGCATTAGTACACATATATGCATGATTGATTTACTATAAAATTTTTTTTGACAACCTTAGAACACATATCTGCATGATTGAATCACTGTGAAATTTTTTTGATAGCCTTTGAACCCATATACGCAGGATTGAATAACTATGAAATGTTTTTGACAACCTTAGGACACATATTGGCTTGATTAAATTACTTTAATTTTTTTTTATAGCCTTAGAACACATATATGCATGATTGAATCACTATGAAGTTTTTTTGACTGCCTTAGCACACATATATGCATGATTGAATCACTATGATTTTTTTTGACAGCCTTAGAACACATATATGCAGGATTGAATCACTGTGAATTTTTTTTAACAGCCATAGAACATGTCTATGCATGATTGAATCACTATGAAAATTTTGTGATAGCCTTAGAACATAAATATGCATGATTGAATCACTATAATTTTTTTTCGTCAGCCTTAGAACACATATATGCATGATTGAATCATATAAATTTTTTTTGTGAGCATTATAACACATATATGCTTGCTTGAATCACTATAAATTTTTTTGACAACCTTAGAACACATATCGGCATGATTGAATCACTGTGAAATTTTTTTAACAGCCATAGAACAGATATATGCATGATTGAATCACTATGAAATTTTTTCGACAGCTGTAGAACACATATATGCATCATTGAATCACTATAATTTTTTTTTTACAACCTTAGAACACATATCTGAATGATTAAATCACTATGATCTTTGTTTGATAAACATAGAACACATATATGCAGGATTGAATCACGCTGATTTTTTTTCACAGACTTAAAATACATATATGCAGGATTGAATCACACTGATTTTTTTTACTGGCTTAGAACACAAATATGCGAGATTGAATCACTAGAAATTTTTTTTGAGGGCATTAGAACACATTTATGTATGAATGAATAATTATATATTTTATTTGACAACTTTAGAACATATATGTCCATGATTGATTCACTATAAAAATCTTTTTGCTAGCATTAGAACATATATATGCATGATTGGATCACTATGAGTTTCTTTTGCAACCTTTGAACACATATATGCATGATTAAATAACTATGAATTTTTTTGGATAGCCTTAAAATACATATATGCATGATTGAGTCCCTATAAATGTTTTTTGACAACCTTAAAACACATATCTGCGTGATTCAGTCAGTATAATTTTTTTTTGAGAGCTATAGAACACAAATACGCCTGATTGAATCACTATGAATGTTTTTTGACAGCCTTAGAACACATATATGCATGATTGAATCACTATAAATTTTGTTTGACAGCCTTAGAGCACATATATGTATGATTAAATCACTATGGAATTCATTTGACAACCACATAACACATATATGCATGATTGAATCACTATACTTTTTTTTTGACGGCTTTAGAACACATATATGAATGATTGAAGCACTATGATTGATTTTTTTTTAAAAAAACAATGAACACGTATATGAATGATTGAATCCATACAAATTTTTTTAGACAACCTTAGAACACATATAAGCATAATGTAATGACTATGATTTTTTTTACCACCTTAGAACACATAAACACATGATTTAATGACTATAATTTTTTCTTGAGAGCATTAGAACATGTATATGCATGATTGAATCACTACAAATTTTTTCGACAACCTTAGAACACATAACTGCTTGATTGAATCACTATAAATTTTTTTTGGCAGCCTTAGAACATATATATGCATGATTGAATCACCATGAAAATTTTTTACATCCTTAGAACACATATATGCAAGATTTAATCACTATGATTCTTTTGGCAGCCTTAGAACACATATATGCATGATTCAATCACTACAATTTTTTTTTAGAGCATTTGAACACAGATAGGAATGACTGAATTACTTTAATTTGTTTTGACAACCTTAGAACACATATCTGCCTGATTGAATCATTATAAATTTTTTTTGACAGACGTAGAACACATATATGCATGATTGAAGTACTATGAATTTTTTTGACACCCTTAGACTACATATAAGCATGATTGAATCACTATGAATTTTTTTTGACAGCCTTAGAACACATATATGCATGATTGAATCACTATAAAATTTCTTTGACAGCCTTAGCACACATATATGAATGATCGAATCACTATGAAATTTTTTTGACAGCCTTAAAACACATATCATGAATCTCTAAGAATTTTTTTTTCAGCCTTAGAACACATATATAGATGATTGAATCACTATGACTATTTTTTGACCACCGTAGAACACATATATGCGTGATTGTATCACTACAAATTTTTTTTAGAGCATTAGAACCCATATATGCGTGATTGAATCACTATAATTTTTTTTGACACCCTTAGAACACATATCTTTTTTACTGAATCACTATGATTTTTTTTTGACAGCCTTAGAACACTTGTATGGAGTATTGAATCCCTATAATTTTTTTTTTACAGCATCAGAACACATATATGCATGATTGAATCACTTTGAAATTTTTTTAACAACCTTAGAAAACATATCCCCATGATTGGGTCACTATGAAATTGTTTTGATTACCTTAGAACACATATGCTAGATTGAATCACTATGGAATTTTTTGACAGCCTTAGAACACATATATGCATGATTGAATCACTAAGAGATTTTTTTGACAGCCTTAGAACAAATATCAGCTTGATTTAATCACTATAATTTTTTTTTACAGACTTAGAACACATATATGAATGATTGAATCACTATAATTTTTTTTTCACAGCCTTAAAACACATATATGCATGATTGAGTCACTGTGAATTTTTTTTGCACCCTTAAAACACATACATAGATTATTGAATCACTATAATTTTTTTGACAACTTTACAACACATATTTGCATGATTGAATCACTATAATTTTTTTTGATAGCCTTAGAACACATATATGCATGATTGCATTACTATATAAAAAATTTGACAGACATAGAACAAATGTAAGCATGATTTAATCACTATGAATTTTTTTTTGACAGCCTTAGAACACATATATGCATGGTTGAAAAACCATCATTTCTTTTTGACAACCTTAGAACACATGTATGCATGATTGAATCACTATGAAGTTTTTTTGACAGCCTCATAACACATATATGCGTGATTGAATCACTACAAGTTTTTTTTAGAGCATTTGAACAGATATATGTGTGATTGAATCACTATAATTTTTTTTAGGGCATTATAACACATATATGTATGATTAAATCACTATAAATTTTTTTGACACCCTTAGAACACATGTATGCATGATTGAATCACTATGAAATTTTTTTGACAGCCTTAGAACACATATATGCTTTATTGAATCACTACAATTTTTTTTTGAGAGCATTAGAACACAATTATGCTTGAATGAATCACTATAATTTTATTTTGACAACCTTAGAACACATATCTGCATGATTGAATCACTATGAATTTTTTTGATTGCCTTAGAATAAATATATGCATGATTCAACCTCTATAATTTTTTTTGACAACGTTAGAACACATATCTGCTTGATTCAATCACTATAAATTTTTTTTGAGAGCATTAGTACACATATATGCATGATTGATTCACTATAAATCTTTTTTGATAACCTTAGAACACATATCTGCATGACTGAATCACTATGAAATTTGTTTGATAGCTTTTGAACCCATATATGCAGGATTGAATCACTATGAATTTTTTTTAACACCCTTAGAACATATATAGGCTTGATTAAATTACTTTAAATTTTTTTTGATAGCCTTAGAACACATATATGCATGATTGAATCGCTGTGAATTTTTTTGACTACCTTTGCCATCATACATGCATGATTGAATCACTATGAATTTTTTTTGACAGCCTTAAAACACATATATGCAGGATTAAGTCACAATGGATTTTTTTTGACACACTTATAACACATATTTGACTGATTCAATCACTATGGAATTTTTTTGAGAACCTTAGAACACATATATGTATGTTTTAATCACTATGAAAATTTTGTGATAGCCTTAGAACATAAAAATGCATGATTGAATCCCTACAATTTTTTTTTTAGAGCATTAGAACACATATATGCTTGGTTGAATCACTATAAATTTTTTTGACAACGTCAAAATACATATCTGCATGATTGAATCACTGTAAAAAAATTTTAACAGCCATAGAACACATATATGCATGATTGAATCACTATGAATTTTTTTTGACAGACTTAGAACACATATATGCATCATTGAACATCTATAGTTTTTTTTTGACAACCTCAGAACACATATATGCATGATTTTATCGCTATAAATTATTTTTGACAACCTTAGAACACATATCTGAATGATTGAATCTCTATGAACTTTGTTTGATAAACTTAGAACACATATATGCAGGATTGAATCACTATGATTTTTTTTGACAGACTTAAAACACATATATGCATGTTTAAATCACTATGAAATTTTTTTGACACCCTTAGAACACATATATGTATGATAGAATCTGTATAAATTTTTTTGACAACCTTAGAACACATATTTGCTTGATTAAATCTCTATGAATTTTTTTTGACAGTCTTAGAACACATATATGCATGATTGAATCACTACAATTTTTTTTTTCATCCTTAGAACACATATGCATGATTGAGTCACTATGAAATTTTTTTGACAGCCTTAGAACACATATATGCGTGATTGAATCACTAGAAAGCTTTTTTGAGGGCATTAGAACACATTTATGCATGAACGAATCAATATATACTTTATTTGACATCTTTAGAACATATACGTCCATGATTGAATCTCTATGAAATCTTTTCGCGAGCCTTAGAACATATATATGCATGATTGAATCACTATGAATTTTTTTTTTAGCCTTTGAACACATGTATGCATGATTAAGTCACTATTAATTTTTTTGGACAGCCTTAGAACACATATTAGCATGATTGAATCACTATAAATGTTTTTTGACAACCTTCGAACACATATCTGCATGATTGAGTCACTATGTATTTTTTTTAGAGTCGTAGAACACATATATGCCTGATTGAATCACTATGAATGTTTTTTGATAGCCTTAGAACACATATATGCAGGATTGAATCACTATTGAATTCTTTTGACAGCCATAGAACACATATATGCATGATTAAATCACTATGGAATTCTTTTGACTGCCTTAGAACACATATATGCATGATTGAATCACTATGAAATTTTTTTGACAGCCTTAGAACACATATATGAATGATTGAAGAACTATGATATTTTTTTTAAAAAACAAAGAACACATATATGAATGATTGAATCACTATGAGATTTTTCTGACAGCCTTAGAACACATATATAGATGATTGAATCGATACCAAATTTTTTAGACAGCCTTAAAACACACTGATGGGATATTCCAGGTTCAAAGAATGATTTAATCCAGGTTCAAAGAATGAATTGAATGACTATAAATTTTTTAGACAGCCATAAGCATGATTTAATCACTATGATTTTTTTTTTACCGCCTTAGAACACATATACGCTTGATTGAATGACTATAAATTTTTTTTTAGAGCATTAGAACATGCATATGCATGATTGAATCACTATAAATTTTTTTTGACAACCTTAGAACACATTTCTGTTTGATTGAATCACTATAATTTTTTTTTGATAGCCTTAGAACATATATATGCATGATTGAATCACCATGAAGGGTTTTTACATCCTTAGAACACATATATGCAAGATTTAATCACTATGAATTTTTTTTTACTGCCTTAGAACACATATATGCATGATTCAATCATTACAATTTTTTTTTTAGAGCATTTGAATATAGGAATGATTGAATTACTTTAATTTTTTTTTGACAACCTTAGAACAGATTTATGCATGATTGAATCATTATAATTTTTTTTTAACAGCCTTAGAACACATATATGCATGATCGAAGTACTATGAATTTTTTTTGACACACTTAGGCTACATATAATCATGATTGAATCACTATAAAACTTTTTTCACAACCTTAGAACACATATATAAATGATTGACTCACTATGAAATTTTTTTCACAGCCTTAAAATACATATTTTCATGATTGAATCACTATGATTTTTTTTTTACAACCTCAGAACATGTATATGCGTGATTACTATAAATTTTTTTAGAGCATTAAAACACATATATGCGTGATAGAATCACTATAATTTTTTTTTACACCGTTAGAACACATATCTGCCTGATTGAATCACTATGAATTTTTTTGACAGCCTTATAACACTTGTATGCAAGATTGAATCCCTATAAATTTTTTTTGACAGCATTAGATATATGCATGATTGAATCACTACAAAATGTTTTTGACTACCTTGGAACGTATATCTCCATGATTGACTATGAAATTGTTTTGACAACCTTAGAACACATATATGCAAGATTGAATCACTATGAAATTTTTTTACAAACTTAGCACACATATATGCATGATTGAATCACTATGAGATTTTTTTGTCAGCCTTGGAACAAATATAAGATTGATTTAATCACTATAAAACTTTTTTGACAGCCTTAGAACACATATATGAATGATTGAATCACTATGAAATTTTTTGATAGCCTTATAACACATATATGCATGATTGAATCACTATGAATTTTTTTTGGCAGCTTTAGAACACATATATGCTTAATTGAATCACTAAGATTTTTTTTTCAAACTTATAACACATATATACATGATTGAATCACTATAAATTTTTTTTGCAAACTTATATCACATATACGGATGATTGAATCACTATGATTTTTTTTTGACAGGCTTAGAGCATATATATCTGTTATTGAAGCACTGTAAAAATTTTCTGACAGCATTAGAACACATATATTCATGAATGAATCCCTATTCAAAATTTTTGACAACCTTAAAACACATATGTGCATGATTGAACTACTATGAAATTTTTTTGACAGCCTTAGAACACATATATGCATGATTGAGTCTATAAAATTTTTTTGACAGCATCACAACACATATATGCATGATTGAGTCTATATAATTTTTTTGACAGCATCACAACACATATATGAATGATTGAGTCATTATAATTTTTTTGACAACCGTAGAACACATATACGCACAATTAAATCACTATGACAGTTTTTTGACAGCCTTAAAATGCATATATGCAGTATTGAATCACTATAATTTTTTTTTATATGATTTTTTTTAACAGTCGTAGAACACATATATGCACGATTAAATCACAATGACAGTTTTTTGACAGCTTTAAAACACATATACGGAGTATTGAATCACTATATTTTTTTTGACAGCCATAGAACCCATATATCCATGATTGAATCACTATGGAATTTTTTTGACAGTCTTAGAACACATATATGCATGATTGAATCACTATAAATTTTTTTTGACATTCTGAGGACAAATATATCAATGATTGAATCACTATGAGATTTTTTTGACAGACTTAGAACATGTATATGCATTATTGAATCCATATATTTTTTTTTGACAACCTTAGAACACATATCTGCATGATTGAACTACTATGAAATTTTTTTGACTGCTTTAGAACACATATATGCAGGATTGAGTTTATAAATTTTTTTTGACAGCATCACAACACATATATGCATGATTGAATCACTATAAATGTTTTTGAAAGCCGTAGAACACATATATGCATGATTGAATCAGTATGAATTTTTTTACATCCTTAAACCACATATATGCAGGATTGAATCACTATGAAATTTTGTTGACTCCCGTAGAACACATATAAGCCTGATTTAGTCACTATGATTTTTTTTGACAACCTTAGAACACATATCTGCATGATTCAATCCCTACTCCATTCCTATTCCTATTTATTCCTGTATACCAAATCTTATATCCCCAAGGTTCTATCACTTTTGCTTTCTCACCTACCCATTTGGTCTCTTGTAGACATAAAATATCAATCTTTCTCCTACACATAACATCTACTAACTCTACCAACTTACCAGTTAAAGATCCTATGTTCCAAGTGGCTAACCTAATTTTATGGTCTTAGTATATATATATGCATGATTTAATCACTATAATTTTTTTTGACACACTTAGAATATATATAAGCATGATTTAATCACTATGGATTTTTCTTCACAGCCTTAGAACACATATATGAATGATTGAAACACTATGAATTTTTTTGACACACTTAGAACACATATAAGTATGATTTAATAACTATAAATTTTTTTTGACAGCCTTAGAAGACATATATGCATGATTGAATCACTATTAAAATTTTTTGACAACTTTAGAACACATATATGCATGACTGAATCACTATAAAATTTTTTTACAGCCTTACAACACTTATATGCATGATTGGATTCCTATGAAATTATTTTGACAGCCTTAGAACACATATATGGAGGATTCAATAACTATGAAATTTTTTGGACAGCCTTAGAATAGATATGCAAGATTTAATCACTATAAATTTTTTTTGACAGCCGTTGAACACATATATGCATGATTGAATCACTATGAATTTTTTTTTACTGCCTTAGAACAAATATATGCATCATTGAATCACTCTGAAATTTTTTTTACTGCCTTAGAACAAATATATGCATCATTGAATCACTATGAATTTTTTTGATAGCCTTAGAACAAGTATATGCATGATTGAATCCATACAATTTTTTTTTGACAGCCTTAGAACACACATATGCATGATTGAATCACTATGATTTTTTTTGACAGCCATAGAAGACATATATGCAAGATTGAATCAAAATAAATTTTTTTTGACAGCCTTAGAACACACATATGCATGATTGAATCACTATGAAATAGAACATATGTATTTATCATTGAATACTATGAATTTTTTTTTACAGCCTTAGAACAGATAAACGCATGATTGAATCACTATGAATTTTTTTGACAGCTTTAGATTACATATATTCATGATTGAATTACTATGATTTTTTTTTATAGCCTTAAAACACATATAAGCCTGATTTAATCACTATGAATTTTTTTTGACAGCCTTGGAACTCATATATGCATGATTCAATCGCTATGAATTTTTTTTGACAGCCTTAGAACACATATATGCATTAATGAATCACTATGAATTTTTTTTTACAGCCATAGAACACATATATGCGGGACTAAATCACTACAATTTTTTTTGAGACCATTATAACACATATTATGCATGATTGAATGACCATAATTTTTTTTTCACAACCTTAGAACACATATCTGCATGATTGAGTCATAATGAAATTTTTTTGACAACCATAGAACACATATATGCATCATTGAATCACTACGGAATTTTTTTGCTAGCCTTAGAACGCATATATGCATGATTGAAACACTATGGAATTTGTTTGACAGCCTTAGAACATATATACGAATGATTGAATCACTATAAATTTTTTTTGACAACCATAGAACACATATAAGCACGATTTAATCACTATAAATTTTTTTTAATAGACTTAGAACACATATACGCATGATTGAATCACTATAAAAATTTTTTGAAAGCCTTAGAACACACATATATGAATGATTAAATCACTATGATTTTTTTTTACAACCATTGAAAACATATATGCAACATTGAATCACTATGAGGTTTTTTTGATAGCTTCAGAAAACGTACATGCATGATTGAATCCATATAATTTTTTTTAGAGCCTTAAAACACATATTCATGATTGAAGTACTATGAATAATTTTTGACACCCTTACAACACATATAAGCATGATTTAATCACTATAATTTTTATTTTGATAGCCTTAGAACACATATATGCAAGATTGAATTACTATAAATTTTTTTGACAGACTTAGAACACATATTTGCTTGATTGAATCACTATGATTTTTTTTTTACACCTTAGAACACATATCTACATGTTTGAATCACTATGAATTTTTTTTTATAGCATTATAACATATATATTCATGATTGAATCACTATAAATTTTTTTTGACACCCTTAAAACACATATAAGCATGATTTAGTCACTATGAATTTTTTTTGACAGCCTTAGACCACATATATAAATGATTTAATTAATATGAAAATTTTTTATAGCCTTAGGACACATATATGATGATTTAATCACTATGATTTTTTTTCAGCCTTAGAACACTTATATGCATGATTGAATCACTATGATTTTTTTTTTACAGCCTTAGAACACATATACGCGTGAATTGTTTTTGATAGCCTTAGAACACATATAATTATGATTGAATCACTATGATTTTTTTTGACAGCCTTAGACCACATATATGCATGATTGAATCACAATGATTTTTTTTCAACAATCGTATAACAAATATACGCATGATTGAATCACTATGAATTTTTTTTGCCGCCTTAGAACACTTATATGCATGATTGAATCACTATGAAATTTTTTTGACAGCCTTAAAATACATATATAGAGGATTGAACAACAATGAAATTTTTTTAACAACCTTAGAACACATATGCATGATTTAATCACTATAAATTTTTTTAACAACCTTAGAACACATACAAGCAAGATTGAATGACTGTGAATTTTTTTTGACAGCCTCAGAACACATATATGCATGATTGAATCACTATAAAAATTTTTTGACACACTTAGAACACATATAATTATGATTTAATTACTATGAATTTTTTTGACAGCCTTAGAAAATATATATGCATGATTGAATCACCATGAAATTTTTTCAACAACCTTAGAACACATTTATGCATGATCCAATCACTATGAAATTTTCTTACAGGCTTACAACACTCATATGCATGATTGAATCACTATGACATTTATTTGATAGCCTTAGAACACGTATATGCATGATTGAATCCATAAATTTTTTTTTTGACAGCCTTAGAATACTTATATGCATGATTGAATCACTATGATTTTTTTTTGGCCTTAGAACACATATATCCATGATTGAATCACTATAAAACTTTTTTGACAGCCTTTGAACACATATCTGCCCGATTGAATCACTATGAATTTTTTTTTATTGCCTTAGAACACTTATATGCATAATTGAATCACTATGATTTTTTTTTGACACCCTTAGAACACATATAAGCATGATTTAACCACTATGATTTTTTTTGACAGCCTTAGAACACATATATGTATGATTGAATCACTATAAAAAATTTTCGGTAGCCTTACAACACATATATGCATGATTGAATCACTATGATTTTTTTTATGTAGCATTAGAACACATATATGCATGATTGAATCACTATGAATTTGTTTTGACATCCTTAGAACAGATATATGCAAGATTAAATCACTATAATTTTTTTTGATAGCCTTAGAAACCAAATAAGCCTAATTTAATCACTATGATTTTTGTTTACGGCCTCGGGGCACATATATGCATGATTGAATCACTATGAACCTTGGAACACATATGCATGATCGAATCACCATGAATTTTTTTTGCAGCCTTAGAAGACATATATGCATGATTGAATCACTATAAATTTTTTTATACAACCTTAGAACACATATATATGTGACTGAATCAGTAGATTTTTTTTTTGAGGGCATGAGAACACATAATGCATGATTGAATCACTATAAATATTTTTTGACAAACTTAGTACACATATGTGCAATATTGAATGAGTATGAATTTTTTTTGAAAACCTTACTACACATATATGCATGATTAAGTCTCTATAATTTTTTTTTATAGCATCAAAACAACTTATATGCTTGATTGAATCACTATAATTTTTTTTTGACAACTTTAGAATACATATCTACAAGATTGAGTCACTATGAAATTGTTTTGAAAGCCATGGGAGACATATATGCATGATTCAATCAAAATGAATTTTTTTGACAGCTTTTGAAAAAATATATGCAGGATTGATACACTATGGGATTTTTTTGACAGCATTAAAACATATATATGCAAGATTCAATAATTATGGAATTTTTTTGACAGCTTTAGAACACCTGTATGCATGACTCAATCTCTATTGATTTTTTTTACAGCTTTAGAACACATATATGCATGATTTAATCTCTGAAATTTTTTTGACTGACTAACAACACATATATGCATGATTGAATCACTATGAATTTTTTTTGACAGCCTTAGGACACATATATGCATGATTTAATCACTAGGATTTTTTTTTTACAGCGTTAGAACACAGATATGCATGATTGAATCACTATTTATTTATTTTGACATCCTTAGAAAACATATATGCATGATTGAATCTCTATGAATTTTTTTTGCAGCCTTAGAACACATATATGCATAACTGAGTTACTCTGAATTTTTTTGACCGCCTTAGAACAAATATATGCATGATTGAATAACTATGAATTTTTTTTTACAGCCTTAGGACACATATATGCATGATTGAATCACCGTAAATTTTTTTTGACAACCTTAGAACACATGTTTGCATGATTGAATCACTATAGTTTTTTTTTTGCAGCCTAAGAACACATATATGTATGATTGAATAACTATGAAATTTATTAATAGCCTTGGAAAACATATGGAGGATTGAATCACTATGATTTTTTTTTTACAGCCTAAGAACACATATATCCATGATTTAATCACTATAATTTTTTTTTGACATCCTTAGAACACATATATGGATAGTTGAATCAGTATGAAATTTTTTTGACAGCCTTCGAACACATATATGCATGATTGAATCACTATGAATTTTTTTTGCAGCCTTAGAACACATATATGCATGATTTAATCACTATGAATCTTTTTTGACAACCTTAGAACACATATCTGCTTGATTGATTCACTATGATTTGTTTTGACAGCCTTAGAACACATATATGGATGATTGAGTCTCTATAAATTTTTTTTGACAGCATCAAAACATGTATATATATGATTGAATTACTATAAAAATTTTTTGACAACCGTAGAACACATATCTTCATGATTGAGTAAATATGAAATTTTTTTGATAGTCGTAGGACACATATATGCATGATTGAATCACTATGAATTTTTTTTGACAGCCTTAGAACACATATATGCATGGTTGAATCACTATGATTTTTTTTGACAGCCTTAGAAGACATATATGCCTGATTGAATCACTATGCAATTTTTTTGGCAGCCTTAGAGCACAGATATCCATGATTGAATCACTATGAGATTTTTTTGACAGCCTTAGAACACATATATGCATGATAGAATCCATATAATTTTTTTTTGACAACCTTAGAACATATATATGCAAGATTGAATCACTACAATTTTTTTTTGACACTGTTAGAACACATATTAGCATGATTTAATCACTATGAATTTTTTTGAGAACCTTAGAACATATATGGGCGTGATTGAATCGCAATGAAATTTTTTTGTCACCTTTAGAAGCTATGTAAGCAAGATTTAATCACTATAATTTTTTTTTGACAGCCTTAGAACACATATATGCATGATTGAATCATTGTGATTTTTTTTTGACAGATTTAGAACACATATATGCATGATTACATCACTATAATTTTTTTTTGGCAACCTTTAAATACATATTTGCATGATTGATTCACTATGAATTTTTTTTGACAGCCTTAGAACACATATATGCAGGATTGAATCACTATGAATTTTTATTGACAGCCTTAGAACACATATATGCCAGATTGAATCCCTATGCAATTTTTTGCAGCCTTAGAGCATATATATGCATGATTGAATCACTATAAGATTTTTTGACTGCCTTAGAACACGTATAAGAAAGATTGAATCACTATGATTTTTTTTTTTTCAACAATAGAACACATATACACAAGACTGAAACACTATGAGATTTTTTTGACAGCCTTAGAATGAATATTTGCATGATTGAATCCATACAAAGCCTTTTTGACAGCCTTAGAACACATATACACAAGATCGAATCACTACAAATTTTTTTTACACCCTTAGAACACAAATAAGCTTGATTTAATCACTACAAATTTTTTTTGACAACCTTAGAACATATATGGACATGATTGAATCACTATGAATTTTTTTTTATACCATTACAAGACATATTTGCTTGATTGTATCTCTATATATTTTTTTGACAGCCTTGGAACATATACGAGACATATATGCATGATTAAATCACTACAAATTTTTTTTATAGCATTAGAACACATATATGGATGATTGAATGACTAATTTTTTTGAACAACCTTAGAACACATATCTGCATGACTGAATCACTATGAATTTTTTTTGACAGCCTTAGAACACATATAAGCATTATTGAGTCTCTATAATTTTTTT
Source organism: Nuphar pumila (assembly GCF_984573655.1). NCBI lineage: Eukaryota > Viridiplantae > Streptophyta > Magnoliopsida > Nymphaeales > Nymphaeaceae > Nuphar > Nuphar pumila. Next base: position 57,018,504 of record NC_143258.1, read on the forward strand.
TGACAGCATCAAAACATATATATGCATGATTGAATCACTATAATTTTTTTTTGACAACCTTAGTACACATACTTGCACGATTGAGTCACTATGAATTTTTTTTGACAGCCGTAGAACACCTAACTTCATGATTGAGTCACTATGAAATTTTTTTGACAGCCGGAGAACACATATATGCATGATTGAATCACTATGAAATTTTTTAGACAGCCTTAGAACACAGCTATGCAGGATTGAATCACTATGAATATTTTTTTATAGCGTTAGAACACATATATGCCTGATTGAATCACTATGCAATTTTTTTTTTACCGCATTACAACATATATATGCATGATTGAATCACTATGAATTTTTTTTGACATCCTTAGAACACATATATGCATGATTGATTCACTATGAAATTCTTCTGACAAATATGGAACACATATATGCATGATTGAATCAATACAAATTTTCTTCGACAGCCTTAGAACAAATATATGGATGATTGAATAGCTATAAAAAAAATTTAACAGCCTTAGAACATATATATGCATGATTGAATCACTGTGAATTTATTTTGACAGACTTAGGGCACATATAAGCAAGACTTAATCACTATGATTTTTTTTTGACAGTCGTAGAACATATATTTGCATGATTGAATCACTATGAATTTTTTTGACAGCCATAGAACACATATATGCATGATTGAATCACTGTGGGATTTTTGACAGCCTTAGAACACATATATGCAAGATTGTACCAATTCAAATTTTTTTTGACAGCCTTAGAACACATATATGCATGGTTGAATCACTATAAAATTTTTTTGACAACCATAGAACACATATATGCATGATTGAATTACTATGAGATTTTTTTGACAGCCATAGAACACATATTTGCATGGTTGAATCACTACGATTTTTTTTTTATAGCCTTAGAACACATATATGCAAGATTGAATCACTATAACTTTTTTTTTGAAAACCATAGAACACATATATGCATGATTGAATCACTTTGAAATTTTTTTGACAGCCTTAAAACACATATAAGCATTATTTATTCACTATGAAATTTTTTTGACAGCCTTAGAACACATATATTCATCACTGAATCACTATGAATTTTATTTGACAGACTTAGAACACATATATGCATGATTGAATCACTATGAATTTTTTTTCAGCCTTAGAAGCATATATGCATGATTGAATCAATATGAATTTTTTTTGACAGCCTTAGAACACTTATATGCACGACAAAATCACTGCAAATTATTTGCATGATTGAATCAGTATAATTTTTTTTTTACAGCATTAGAACACTTATATGCATGACAGAATCACTGCAAATTATTTGCATGATTGAATCAGTATAATTTTTTTTGACAGCCTTAGAACCCATATATGCATGATGGAATCACTATGAATTTCTTTTGACAACCTTAGAGCACATATAAGCTCGATTTAATCTCAATGATTTGTTTTTTACAGACTTAGAACACATATATGCATGATTGAATCACTATGATTTTTTTTATAGTATTAGAACACATATATTCATGATTGAATTACAATGAAAGTTTTTCAGAGCCTTAGCACACATATATGCGTCATTGAATCTCTGTGAATTTTTTTTGACAGCCTTAGAACACATATATGCTGGATTGAACCACTATAAAACTTTTTGATAGCCCTAGAAGATATATATGCATGATTGAATCACTATGAAATATTTTTTACAGCCTTAAGTTAAATATATGCATGATTGACTGACCATTAAATTTTTTTTACAGCCTTTGAACACATATATTCATGATTGAATCACTGTGAAATTTTTTTAACAACCATAGAACACATATATGCATGATTAAATCACTATGAGATTTTTTTGACAGCCTTAGAACACATATATTCATGACTGAATGAATATAAATTTTTTTTAACAGCCTTAGGAAACATATAAGCAAAATTGAATGCATATATGTAGGATTGAATCACTCTAATTTTTTTTTTTGACAGGCTTAGAACATATATATGCTTGATGACATCACTATGAAATTTTTTTGCAGCTTTAGAACACGTATATGCATGATTGATCACTATGATTTTTTTTTGTTTGAACACATATATGCATGATTGAATCACTATAAAAAAAAATTGACAACTGTAGAACACATATCTGCATGATTATATCACTATGAAAGGTTTTTGACAGCCTTGTAACACATAGATTCATGATTGAATCACTATGCAATTTTTTTGAACGCTTTTGAACATATATATGCGTGATTGGATCACTATGAAATTTTTTTGCAGCCTCAGAACACATATATGCATAATTGAATCACTACAAATATTTTTTGAGAGCATTGGAACACACATGCATGATTGAATTACTATAAATTTTTTTTGACAACCTTAAAACACATATGTGCATGATTGAATCACTATAAATTGTTTTTAGTACACATGAATCCGTGACTAAATCACTATGAAAATTTTTTAACAGCCTTAGAACACATATATGCATGATTGAATCACTATGAAATTTTTTTGATAGCCCTAGGACACATATATGCATGATTGTATCTCTGTGAAATTTTTTTGCAGCCTTAGAAAACATATATGCATGATTGAATCACTATTATTTTTTTTGATAGCCTAAGAACACATATAAGCATGATTTATTCACTATGAATTTTTTTGACACACTTAGAACACGTACATGCATGATTGAAAAACTATGAAATGTTTTGTAGCCTTTGAACACATATATGCATGATTGAATCACTATGAAATGTTTTGCAGCCTTTGAACACATATATGCATGATTGAATCACTATGAATTTTTTTTGACAACCTTAGAACACATATCTGCTTGATTGAATCACTATGAAATTTTTTGACAGCCTTAGAACACATATATGAATGAATGAATCACTATGAAATTTGTTTGATAGCCTCAAAGCGTATATATGCATGATTGAATCACTCTGAAATTTTTTTTAAAACCATAGAACACATATATGCATGATTGAATCACTATGAGATTTTTTTGACAGCGTTAGAACAAATATATGCATGATTGAATCAACACAAAATTTTTTGACAGCCTTAGAATACATACATGCATGATTATATCACTATAAACATTTTCTGACACGCTTAAAACAAATTTATGCATGATTGAATCATTATGAAATCTTTTTACAGCCACATTACACATACATGCATTATTGAATCACGACGATATTTTTTTGACATCTTTAGAACATATATATGCAAGATTCAATCGCTATGAAGTTTTTTTGACAGCCTTAGAACACATATATACACGATTGATTCACTATGAAATTCTTCTGACAACCATTGAACACATATATGCATGATTGAATCAATACAAATTTTCTTCGACAGCCTTAGAACAAATATATGGATGATTGAATAGCTATAAAAAAATTTTAACAGCCTTAGAACATATATATGCATGATTGAATCACTGTGAATTTATTTTGACAGACTTAGGGCACATATAAGCAAGATTTAATCACTATGATTTTTTTTTACAGTCGTAGAACATATATTTGCATGATTGAATCACTATGAATTTTTTTTGACAGCCATAGAACACATATATGCATGATTGAATCACTGTGGGATTTTTGACAGCCTTAGAACACATATATGCAAGATTGTACCAATTAAATTTTTTTTGACAGCCTTAGGAGACATATATGCATGGTTGAATCACTATGAATTTTTTTTGACAACCATAGAACACATATATGCGTGATTGAATTACTATGAGATTTTTTTGACAGCCTTAGAACACATATTTGCATGGTTGAATCACTACAAATTTTTTTTATAGCCTTAGAACTCATATATGCAAGATTGAATCACTATAATTTTTTTTTGAAAACCTTAGAACACATATATGCATGATTGAATCACTTTAAAAAAAATTTTACAGCCTTAAAACACATATAAGCATTATTTATTCACTATGAAATTTTTTTGACAGCCTTAGAGTACATATATTCATCATTGAATCACAATGAATTTTTTTTGACAGACTTAGAACACATATATGCATTATTGAATCACTATGAATTTTTTTTCAGCCTTAGAAGCATATATGCAGGATTGAATCAATATGATTTTTTTTTTACAGCCTTAGAACACTTATATGCATGACATAATCACTGCAAATTATTTCCATGATTGAATCAGTATAAATTTTTTTTGACAGCCTTAGAACCCATATATGCATGATGGAATCACTATGAAATTTTTTTGACAACCTTAGAACACATATAAGCAAGATTTAATTTTAATGATTTGTTTTTTGCAAACTTAGAACACATATATGCATGATTGAATCACTATGAAATTTTTTTGATAGCATTAGAAGACATATATTCATGATGGAATTACAATGGAAGTTTTTGACACCCTTTGCACAGATATATGCATGATTGAATCACGGTGAAATTTTTTTGATAGCCTTAGAACACATATATGAAGGATTGAACTAGTATAAAATTTTTTTACAGCCCTAGAAGATATATATGCATGATTGAATCACTATGAAATCTTTTTGACAACCTTCGAATAAATATATGCATGATTGACTCACCATTAAATTTTTTTGACGGCCTTTGAACACATATATTCATGATTGATTTACTGTGAAATGTTTTTAACAACCATAGAAGACATATATGCATGATTAAATCACTATGAGATTTTTTTGACAGCCTTAGAACACATATATTCATGATTGAAGCAATATAAATTCTTTTTTACAGCCTTAGGACACATATAAGCAGAATTGAATGCATATATGTAGGATTGAATCACTCTAATTTTTTTTTTTACAGGCTTAGAACATATATATGCATGATGACATCTCTATGAATTTTTTTTGAAGCCTTAGAACACGTATATGCATGATTGATCAGTATGAATTTTTTTTCCCAGAGCATTTGAACACATATATGCATGATTGAATCACTATATAATTTTTTTGAAAACTGTACAACACATATCTGCATGATTATATCACTATGAAATTTTTTTAACAGCCTTATGATACATATTTTCATGATTGAATCACTGTGAAATTTTTTTGATAGCTTTTGAACATATATATATGGGTGATTGGATCACTATGAATTTTTTTTGCAGCCTTAGAACACATATATGCATGATTGGATCACTATGAATTTTTTTGGCCTGCATAACAACACATATGTAAGATTGAATCACTATAAATATTTTTTGACAGCCTTAGAACACATATATGCCTGATTGAACCACTATAAAACTTTTTGATAGCCCTAGAAGATATATATGCATGATTGAATCACTATGAAATATTTTTTACAGCCTTAAGTTAAATATATGCATGATTGACTGACCATTAAATTTTTTTTACAGCCTTTGAACACATATATTCATGATTGAATCACTGTGAAATTTTTTTAACAACCATAGAACACATATATGCATGATTAAATCACTATGAGATTTTTTTGACAGCCTTAGAACACATATATTCATGACTGAATGAATATAAATTTTTTTTAACAGCCTTAGGAAACATATAAGCAAAATTGAATGCATATATGTAGGATTGAATCACTCTAATTTTTTTTTTTGACAGGCTTAGAACATATATATGCTTGATGACATCACTATAAAATTTTTTTGCAGCTTTAGAACACGTATATGCATGATTGATCACTATGATTTTTTTTTGTTTGAACACATATATGCATGATTGAATCACTATAAAAAAAATTTGACAACTGTAGAACACATATCTGCATGATTATATCACTATGAAAGGTTTTTGACAGCCTTGTAACACATAGATTCATGATTGAATCACTATGCAATTTTTTTGAACGCTTTTGAACATATATATGCGTGATTGGATCACTATGAAATTTTTTTGCAGCCTCAGAACACATATATGCATAATTGAATCACTACAAATATTTTTTGAGAGCATTGGAACACACATGCATGATTGAATTACTATAAATTTTTTTTGACAACCTTAAAACACATATGTGCATGATTGAATCACTATAAATTGTTTTTAGTACACATGGATCCGTGACTAAATCACTATGAAAATTTTTTAACAGCCTTAGAACACATATATGCATGATTGAATCACTATGAAATTTTTTTGATAGCCCTAGGACACATATATGCATGATTGTATCTCTGTGAAATTTTTTTGCAGCCTTAGAAAACATATATGCATGATTGAATCACTATTATTTTTTTTGATTGCCTAAGAACACATATAAGCATGATTTATTCACTATGAATTTTTTTGACACACTTAGAACACGTACATGCATGATTGAAAAACTATGAAATGTTTTGTAGCCTTTGAACACATATATGCATGATTGAATCACTATGAAATGTTTTGCAGCCTTTGAACACATATATGCATGATTGAATCACTATGAATTTTTTTTGACAACCTTAGAACACATATCTGCTTGATTGAATCACTATGAAATTTTTTGACAGCCTTAGAACACATATATGAATGAATGAATCACTATGAAATTTGTTTGATAGCCTCAAAGCGTATATATGCATGATTGAATCACTCTGAAATTTTTTTTAAAACCATAGAACACATATATGCATGATTGAATCACTATGAGATTTTTTTGACAGCGTTAGAACAAATATATGCATGATTGAATCAACACAAAATTTTTTGACAGCCTTAGAATACATACATGCATGATTATATCACTATAAACATTTTCTGACACGCTTAAAACAAATTTATGCATGATTGAATCATTATGAAATCTTTTTACAGCCACATTACACATACATGCATTATTGAATCACGACGATATTTTTTTGACATCTTTAGAACATATATATGCAAGATTCAATCGCTATGAAGTTTTTTTGACAGCCTTAGAACACATATATACACGATTGATTCACTATGAAATTCTTCTGACAACCATTGAACACATATATGCATGATTGAATCAATACAAATTTTCTTCGACAGCCTTAGAACAAATATATGGATGATTGAATAGCTATAAAAAAATTTTAACAGCCTTAGAACATATATATGCATGATTGAATCACTGTGAATTTATTTTGACAGACTTAGGGCACATATAAGCAAGATTTAATCACTATGATTTTTTTTTACAGTCGTAGAACATATATTTGCATGATTGAATCACTATGAATTTTTTTTGACAGCCATAGAACACATATATGCATGATTGAATCACTGTGGGATTTTTGACAGCCTTAGAACACATATATGCAAGATTGTACCAATTAAATTTTTTTTGACAGCCTTAGGACACATATATGCATGGTTGAATCACTATGAATTTTTTTTGACAACCATAGAACACATACATGCGTGATTGAATTACTATGAGATTTTTTTGACAGCCTTAGAACACATATTTGCATGGTTGAATCACTACAATTTTTTTTTATAGCCTTAGAACTCATATATGCAAGATTGAATCACTATAATTTTTTTTTGAAAACCTTAGAACACATATATGCATGATTGAATCACTTTAAAAAAATTTTGACAGCCTTAAAACACATATAAGCATTATTTATTCACTATGAAATTTTTTTGACAGCCTTAGAGCACATATATTCATCATTGAATCACAATGAATTTTTTTTGACAGACTTAGAACACATATATGCATTATTGAATCACTATGAATTTTTTTTCAGCCTTAGAAGTATATATGCAGGATTGAATCAATATGATTTTTTTTTTACAGCCTTAGAACACTTATATGCATGACATAATCACTGCAAATTATTTCCATGATTGAATCAGTATAAATTTTTTTTGACAGCGTTAGAACCCATATATGCATGATGGAATCACTATGAAATTTTTTTGACAACCTTAGAACACATATAAGCAAGATTTAATTTTAATGATTTGTTTTTTGCAAACTTAGAACACATATATGCATGATTGAATCACTATGAAATTTTTTTGATAGCATTAGAAGACATATATTCATGATGGAATTACAATGGAAGTTTTTGACACCCTTTGCACAGATATATGCATGATTGAATCACGATGAAATTTTTTTGATAGCCTTAGAACACATATATGAAGGATTGAACTAGTATAAAATTTTTTTACAGCCCTAGAAGATATATATGCATGATTGAATCACTATGAAATCTTTTTGACAACCTTCGAATAAATATATGCATGATTGACTCACCATTAAATTTTTTTGACGGCCTTTGAACACATATATTCATGATTGAATTACTGTGAAATGTTTTTAACAACCATAGAAGACATATATGCATGATTAAATCACTATGAGATTTTTTTGACAGCCTTAGAACACATATATTCATGATTGAAGCAATATAAATTCTTTTTTACAGCCTTAGGACACATAAGCAGAATTGAATGCATATATGTAGGATTGAATCACTCTAATTTTTTTTTTTACAGGCTTAGAACATATATATGCATGATGACATCTCTATGAATTTTTTTTGAAGCCTTAGAACACGTATATGCATGATTGATCAGTATGAATTTTTTTTCCCAGAGCATTTGAACACATATATGCATGATTGAATCACTATATAATTTTTTTGAAAACTGTACAACACATATCTGCATGATTATATCACTATGAAATTTTTTTAACAGCCTTATGATACATATTTTCATGATTGAATCACTGTGAAATTTTTTTGATAGCTTTTGAACATATATATATGGGTGATTGGATCACTATGAATTTTTTTTGCAGCCTTAGAACACATATATGCATGATTGGATCACTATGAATTTTTTTGGCCTGCATAACAACACATATGTAAGATTGAATCACTACAAATATTTTTTGAGAGCATTGGAACACACATGCATGATTGAATTACTATAATTTTTTTGACAACCTTAAAACACATATGTGCATGATTGAATCACTATAAATTGTTTTTGACAGCCTTAGCACAAATGGATGAGTGATTAAATCACTATAAAAAAATTTTGACAGCCTTAGAACACATATATACATGATTGAATCACTATGAAAATTTTTTGATAGCCTTAGAGAACATATATGCAAGATTGATTCACTATGAAATTTTTTAACAACCATAGAACACATATATGCATGATTAATTCACTAAGGGATTTTTTTGACATCCTTAGAACACATATATGTATGATTGAATCAATATGATTTTGTTTTACTGCCTTAGAGCACATATATGCATGATTGAATCACTATGAATTTTTTTGCAGCCTTAGAACCCATATATGCAAGATTGAATCACTATGATTTTTTTTTTGACAGCCTTAGAACAAATATATGCATGATTAGTTACTATGAAACTTTTTTGATAGCCTTATAACACATATATTCATGATTGGATCACCATGATTTTTTTTGCAGCCTTAGAACACATATATGCAAGATTGAAAACTATGATTGTTTTTAAGAACCATAAAATACAAATATGCAAATTGAATCACTATAATTTTTTTTTGAGAGCATTACAACACCCATATGTATGCTTGAATCACTATAAATTTTTTCTGACAGCCTTATAACACATATATGCATTATTGAATCACTATAAATTTTTTTGACAGCCTTATAACACATATATCCATGATTGAAACACTATAAATTTTTTTTGACAACCTTAGAACATATATCTGCATGATTGAATCTCTATGAATTCTTTTTGACAGCCTTAGAACACAAATTTGACTAATTTAATCACTATGAATTTTTTTGGCAGCCTTAGAACACATATACGCATGATTGAATCACTATGAAATTTTTTTGATGGCCTTAGAACACACATATGCATGATTGAATCACTAAGATTTTTTTTTGAATCCCTTAGAGCACATATATAAATGATTCAATCAATTTAAATTTTTTTTTACAGCCTTAGAACAAATATATGCATGATTGAATCACTATGAAATGTTTTTGACAACCTTAAGTTAAATATATGCATGATTGACTGACCATTAATTTTTTTTGATAGCCTTTGAACACATATATTCATGATTGAATCACTGTGAAATTTTTTTAACAACCATACAACAAATATATGCATGATTAAATCACTATGAGATTTTTTTGACAGACTTAGAACATATATATTCATGATTGAATCAATATAATTTTTTTTTGACAGCCTTAGGACACATATAAGCAGAATTGAATGCATATATGTTGGATTGAATCACTCTATTTTTTTTTTACAGGCTTATAACATATATATGCATGATGACATCACTATGAAATTTTTTTGCAGCCTTAGAACACGTATATGCATGATTGATCACTATGAATTTTTTTTGCCAGAGGTATTGAACACATATATGCATGATTGAATCACTATATAATTTTTTTTACAACTGTAGAACACATATCTGCATGATTATATCACTATGAAATTTTTTTGACAGCCTTATAACACATATTCATGATTGAATCACTATGAAATTTTTTTGATAGCCTTTGAACAAATAAATATGCGTGATTGGATCACTATCTTCTTTTTTTTGCAGCCTTAGAACACATATATGCATGATTGGATCGCTATGAATTTTTTTGGCTTGTATAACAACACATATATGTAAGATTGAGTCACTATAAATATTTGTTGAGAGCATTGGAACACACATGCATGATTGAATTACTATAATTTTTTTTTACAACCTTAAAACACATATGTGCATGATTGAATCACTATAAATTGTTTTTGACAGCCTTATTAACAAATGAATATGTGATTAAATCACTATAAATGTTTTTTGACAGCCTTAGAACACATATATAAATGATTGAATCACTATGAAATTTTTTTGATAGCCTTAGGATACATATATGCATGATTGATTCACTATGAAATATGTTAACAACCATAGAACACATATATGCATGATTAATTCACTAAGGGATTTTTTTGACATCCTTAGAACACATATATGTATGATTGAATCAATATGATTTTTTTTGACGTCCTTAGAGCACAAATATGCATGATTGAATCACTATGATTTTTTTTGCTGCCTTAGAACAGATATATGCAAGATTGAATCACTATGCTTTTGTTTTTTGACAGCCTTAGAACACATATATGCATGATTAGTCACTCTGAAACTTTTTTGATAGCCTTATAACACATATATGCATGATTGGATCAGCATGATTTTTTATTGCAGCCTTAGAACACATATATGCAAGATTAAAAACTATGATTTTTTTTTTGAACCATAAAATACAAATATGCATATGGAATCACCAATAATTTTTTTTTAGAGCATTAGAACACCTATATGTATGCTTGAATCACTATAAATTTTTTTTGACAGCCTTATAACACATATATGCATTATTGAATCACTACAAATTTTTTTTGACAGCCTTATAACACATATATGCATGATTGAAACACTATAAATTTTTTTTGACAACCTTAGAACATATATCTGCATGATTAAATCTCTATGAATTCTTTTTTTAACAACCATAGAACACATATATGCATGATTAAATCACTATGAGATTTTTTTGACAACCTTAGTACACATATATTCATGATTGAATCAATATAATTTTTTTTTGACAGCCTTAGGACACATATAAGCAGAATTGAATACATATATGTAGGATTAAATCACTCTAATTTTTTTTTTGACAGGCTTAGAACATATATATGCATGATGACATCACTATGAATTTTTTTTGCAGCCTTAGAACATGTATATGCATGATTGATCACTATGATTTTTTTTTTGCCAAAGCATTTGAACACATATATGCATGATTGAATCACTATATAATTTTTTTTACAACTGTAGAACACATATCTACATGATTATATCACTATGAAATTTTTTTGACAGTCTTATAACACATATATTCATGATTGAATCACTATGAAATTTTTTTGATAGCTTTTGAACATATATATATGCGTGATTGGATCACTATCAATTTTTTTTGCAGCCTTAGAACACATATATGCATGATTGGATCACTATGAATTTTTTTGGCCTGTGTAACAACACATATATGTAAGATTGAATCACTACAAATATTTTTTGAGAGCATTGGAACACACATGCATGATTGAATTACTATAATTTTTTTGACAACCTTAAAACACATATGTGCATGATAGAATCACTATAAATTATTTTTGACAGCCTTAGAACAAATGGATGTATGATTAAATCACTATAATTTTTTTTTGACAGCCTTAGAACACATATATACATGATTGAATCACTATGATTTTTTTTTGATAGCCTTAGGACACATATATGCATGATTGATTCACTATGAAATATTTTAACAACCATAGAACACATATATGCATGATTAATTCACTAAGGGATTTTTTTGATATCCTTAGAACACATATATGTATGATTGAATCAATATGATTTTTTTTTACAGCCTTTGAGCACAAATATGCGTGATTGAATCACTATGAATTTTTTTGCAGCCTTAGAACACATATATGCAAGATTGAATCACTATGCTTTTTTTTTTACAGCCTTAGAACACATATATGCATGATTTGTCACTATGAAACTTTTTTGATAGCCTTATAACACATATATGCATGATTGGATCACTATGAATTTTTATTGCATCCTTAGAACAAATATATGCAAGATTGAAAACTATGATTTTTTTTTAGAACCATAAAATACAAATATGCATATGGAATCACTATAAATTTTTTTTTAGAGCATTACAACACCTATATGTATGCTTGAATGACTATAAAATTCTTTTGACAACCTTATAACACATATATGCATTATTGAATCACTACAATTTTTTTTTAACAGCCTTATAACACATATATGCATGATTAAAACACTATAAATGTTTTTTGACTACCTTAGAACATATATCTGCCTGATTGAATCTCTATGAATTCTTTTTGACAGCCTTAGAACGCATATCTGACTAATTTAGTCAGTATGAATTTTTTTGGCAGCCTTAGAACACATATACGCATGATTGAATCACTATGAAATTTTTTTGATGGCCATAGAACACACATAAGCATGATTGAATCACTAAGAATTTTTTTTGACAGCCTTTGAACACATATATTCATGATTGAATCACTGTGAAATTTTTTTAACAACCGTAGAACACATATATGCATGATTAAATCACTATGAGATTTTTTTGACAGCCTTAGAACACATATATTCATGATTGAATCAATATAATTTTTTTTGACAGCCTTAGGACACATATAAGCAGAATTGAATGCATATATGTAGGATTAAATCACTCTAATTTTTTTTTTGATAGGCTTAGAACATATATATGCATAATGACATCACTCTGAATTTTTTTTGCAGCCTTAGAACACGTATATGCATGATTGATCACTATAAATTTTTTTTGTCAGAGCATTTAAACACACATATGCATGATTGAATCACTATATAATTTTTTTGACAACTGTAGAACACATATCTGCATGATTATATCACTATGAAATTTTTTTGACAGCCTTATAACACATATATTCATGATTGAATCACTATTAAATTTTTTTTATAGCTTTTGAACAAATAAATATGCGTGATTGGATCACTATCATTTTTTTTTTGCAGCCTTAGAACACATATATGCATGATTGGATTGCTATGAATTTTTTTGGCTTGTATAACAACACATATATGTAAGATTGAATCACTATAAATATTTGTTGAGAGCATTGGAACACACATGCATGATTGAACTACTATAATTTTTTTTACAACCTTAAAACACATATGTGCATGATTGAATCACTATAAATTGTTTTTGACAGCCTTAGAACAAATGAATATGTGATTAAATTATTATAAATTTTTTTTTGACAGCCTTAGAACACATATATACATGATTGAATCACTATGAAATTTTTTTGATAGCCTTAGGATACATATATGCATGATTGATTCACTATGAAATATGTTAACAACCATAGAACACATATATGCATGATTAATTCACTAAGGGATTTTTTGGACATCCTTAGAACACATATATGTATGATTGAATCAATATGATTTTTTTTGACATCCTTAGAGCACAAATATGCATGATTGAATCACTATGATTTTTTTTGTTGCCTTAGAACAGATATATGCAAGATTGAATCACTATGCTTTTGTTTTTTGACAGCCTTAGAACACATATATGCATGATTAGTCACTATGAAACTTTTTTGATAGCCTTATAAAACATATATGCATGATTGGATCAGCATGATTTTTTATTGCAGCCTTAGAACACATATATGCAAGATTAAAAACTATGATTTTTTTTTTGAACCATAAAATACAAATATGCATATGGAATCACTATAAATTTTTTTTTAGAGCATTAGAACACCTATATGTATGCTTGAATCACTATAAAAATTTTTTGACAGCCTTATAACACATATATGCATTATTGAATCACTACAAATTTTTTTTGACAGCCTTATAACACATATATGCATGATTGAAACACTATAAAATTTTTATGACAACCTTAGAACATATATCTGCATGATTGAATCTCTATGAATTCTTTTTGACAGCCTTAGAACACATATCTGACTAATTTAATCACTATGAATTTTTTTGGTAGCCTTAGAACACATATACGCATGATTGAATCACTATGAAATTTTTTTGATGGCCATAGAACATACATATGCATGATTCAATCACTACGAATTTTTTTTGACAGCCTTTGAACAAATATACTCATGATTGAATCACTGTGAAATTTTTTTAACAACCATAGAACACATATATGCATGATTAAATCACTGAGATTTTTTTGACAACCTTAGTACACATATATTCATGATTGAATCAATATAATTTTTTTTTGACAGCCTTAGGACACATATTGAATACATATATGTAGGATTAAATCACTCTAAATTTTTTTTTGACAGGCTTAGAACATATATATGCATGATGACATCACTATGAATTTTTTTTGCAGCCTTAGAACATGTATATGCATGATTGATCACTATGATTTTTTTTTGCCAAAGCATTTGAACACATATATGCATGATTGAATCACTATATAATTTTTTTTACAACTGTAGAACACATATCTACATGATTATATCACTATGAAATTTTTTTGACAGTCTTATAACACATATATTCATGATTGAATCACTATGAAATTTTTTTGATAGCTTTTGAACATATATATATGCGTGATTGGATCACTATCAATTTTTTTTGCAGCCTTAGAACACATATATGCATGATTGGATCACTATGAATTTTTTTGGCCTGTATAACAACACATATACGTAAGGTTGAATCACTACAAATATTTTTTGAGAGCATTGGAACACACATGCATGATTGAATTACTATAATTTTTTTGACAACCTTAAAACACATATGTGCATGATAGAATCACTATAAATTATTTTTGACAGCCTTAGAACAAATGGATGTGTGATTAAATCACTATAATTTTTTTTTGACAGCCTTAGAACACATATATGCATGATGACATCACTATGAATTTTTTTTGCAGCCTTAGAACATATATATGCATGATTGATTCACTATGAAATATTTTAACAACCATAGAACACATATATGCATGATTAATTCACTAAGGGATTTTTTTGATATCCTTAGAACACATATATGTATGATTGAATCAATATGATTTTTTTTGACAGCCTTTGAGCACAAATATGCGTGATTGAATCACTATGAATTTTTTTGCAGCCTTAGAACACATATATGCAAGATTGAATCACTATGCTTTTTTTTTTTACAGCCTTAGAACACATATATGCATGATTTGTCACTATGAAACTTTTTTGATAGCCTTATAACACATATATGCATGATTGGATCACTATGAATTTTTATTGCATCCTTAGAACAAATATATGCAAGATTGAAAACTATGATTTTTTTTTAGAACCATAAAATACAAATATGCATATGGAATCACTATAAATTTTTTTTAGAGCATTACAACACCTATATATATGCTTGAATGACTATAAAATTCTTTTGACAGCCTTATAACACATATATGCATTATTGAGTCACTACAAATTTTTTTTAACAGCCTTATAACACGTATATGCATGATTAAAACACTATAAATGTTTTTTGACAACCTTAGAACATATTTTTTCCTGATTGAATCTCTATGAATTCTTTTTGACAGCCTTAGAACGCATATCTGACTAATTTAGTCAGTATGAATTTTTTTGGCAGCCTTAGAACACATATACGCATGATTGAATCACTATGAAATTTTTTTGATGGCCATAGAACACACATATGCATGATTGAATCACTAAGAATTTTTTTTGACAGCCTTTGAACACATATATTCATGATTGAATCACTGTGAAATTTTTTTAACAACCGTAGAACACATATATGCATGATTAAATCACTATGAGATTTTTTTGACAGCCTTAGAACACATATATTCATGATTGAGTCAATATAATTTTTTTTGAAAGCCTTAGGACACATATAAGCAGAATTGAATGCATATATGTAGGATTAAATCACTCTAAATTTTTTTTTGATAGGCTTAGAACATATATATGCATGATTGATCACTATGAATTTTTTTTGTCAGAGCATTTAAACACACATATGCATGATTGAATCACTATATAATTTTTTTGACAACTGTAGAACACATATCTGCATGATTATATCACTATGAAATTTTTTTGACAGCCTTATAACACATATATTCATGATTGAATCACTATTAAATTTTTTTTATAGCTTTTGAACAAATAAATATGCGTGATTGGATCACTATCATTTTTTTTTTGCAGCCTTAGAACACATATATGCATGATTGGATTGCTATGAATTTTTTTGGCTTGTATAACAACACATATATGTAAGATTGAATCACTATAAATATTTGTTGAGAGCATTGGAACACACATGCATGATTGAACTACTATAATTTTTTTTACAACCTTAAAACACATATGTGCATGATTGAATCACTATAAATTGTTTTTGACAGCCTTAGAACAAATGAATATGTGATTAAATCATTATAATTTTTTTTTGACAGCCTTAGAACACATATATACATGATTGAATCACTATGAAATTTTTTTGATAGCCTTAGGATACATATATGCATGATTGATTCACTATGAAATATGTTAACAACCATAGAACACATATATGCATGATTAATTCACTAAGGGATTTTTTGGACATCCTTAGAACACATATATGTATGATTGAATCAATATGATTTTTTTTGACATCCTTAGAGCACAAATATGCATGATTGAATCACTATGATTTTTTTTGTTGCCTTAGAACAGATATATGCAAGATTGAATCACTATGCTTTTGTTTTTTGACAGCCTTAGAACACATATATGCATGATTAGTCACTATGAAGTTTTTTGATAGCCTTATAACACATATATGCATGATTGGATCAGCATGATTTTTTATTGCAGCCTTAGAACACATATATGCAAGATTAAAAACTATGATTTTTTTTTTGAACCATAAAATACAAATATGCATATGGAATCACTATAATTTTTTTTTTAGTGCATTAGAACACCTATATGTATGCTTGAATCACTATAAAATTTTTTTGACAGCCTTATAACACATATATGCATTATTGAATCACTACAAATTTTTTTTGACAGCCTTATAACACATATATGCATGATTGAAACACTATAAAATTTTTTTGACAACCTTAGAACATATATCTGCATGATTGAATCTCTATGAATTCTTTTTGACAGCCTTAGAACACATATCTGACTAATTTAATCACTATGAATTTTTTTGGTAACCTTAGAACACATATACGCATGATTGAATCACTATGAAATGTTTTTGATGGCCATAGAACATACATATGCATGATTCAATCACTACGAATTTTTTTTGACAGCCTTTGAATAAATATACTCATGATTGAATCACTGTGAAATTTTTTTAACAACCATAGAACACATATATGCATGATTAAATCACTATGAGATTTTTTTGACAGCCTTAGTACACATATATTCATGATTGAATCAATATAATTTTTTTTTGACAGCCTTAGGACACATATAAGCAGAATTGAATACATATATGTAGGATTAAATCACTCTAAATTTTTTTTTGACAGGCTTAGAACATATATATGCATGATGACATCACTATGAATTTTTTTTGCAGCCTTAGAACATGTATATGCATGATTGATCACTATGATTTTTTTTTTGCCAAAGCATTTGAACACATATATGCATGATTGAATCACTATATAATTTTTTTTACAACTGTAGAACACATATCTACATGATTATATCACTATGAAATTTTTTTGACAGTCTTATAACACATATATTCATGATTGAATCACTATGAAATTTTTTTGATAGCTTTTGAACATATATATATGCGTGATTGGATCACTATCAATTTTTTTTGCAGCCTTAGAACACATATATGCATGATTGGATCACTATGAATTTTTTTGGCCTGTATAACAACACATATATGTAAGATTGAATCACTACAAATATTTTTTGAGAGCATTGGAACACACATGCATGATTGAATTACTATAATTTTTTTGACAACCTTAAAACACATATGTGCATGATAGAATCACTATAAATTATTTTTGACAGCCTTAGAACAAATGGATGTGTGATTAAATCACCATAATTTTTTTTTGACAGCCTTAGAACACATATATACATGATTGAATCACTATGATTTTTTTTTGATAGCCTTAGGACACATATATGCATGATTGATTCACTATGAAATATTTTAACAACCATAGAACACATATATGCATGATTAATTCACTAAGGGATTTTTTTGATATCCTTAGAACACATATATGTATGATTGAATCAATATGATTTTTTTTGACAGCCTTAGAGCACAAATATGCATGATTGAATCACTATGAATTTTTTTGCAGCCTTAGAACACATATATGCAAGATTGAATCACTATGTTGTTTTTTTTTTACAGCCTTAGAACACATATATGCATGATTAGTCACTATGAAACTTTTTTGATAGCCTTATAACACATATATGCATGATTGGATCACTATGATTTTTTATTGCATCCTTAGAACAAATATATGCAAGATTGAAAACTATGATTTTTTTTAGAACCATAAAATACAAATATGCATATGGAATCACTATAAAATTTTTTTTAGAGCATTACAACACCTATATGTATGCTTGAATGACTATAAAATTCTTTTGACAGCCTTATAACACATATATGCATTATTGAATCACTACAAATTGTTTTTAACAGCCTTATAACACATATATGCATGATTAAAACACTATAAATGTTTTTTGACAACCTTAGAACATATATCTGCCTGATTGAATCTCTATGAATTCTTTTTGACAGCCTTAGAACACATATCTGACTAATTTAGTCAGTATGAATTTTTTTGGCAGCCTTAGAACACATATACGAATGATTGAATCACTATGAATTTTTTTTGATGGCCATATAACACACATATGCATGATTGAATCACTAAGAATTTTTTTTGACAGCCTTTGAACACATATATTCATGATTGAATCACTGTGAATTTTTTTTAACAACTATAGAACACATATATGCATGATTAAATCACTGTGAGATTTTTTTGACAGCCTTAGAACGCATATATTCATGATTGAATCAATATAATTTTTTTTGACAGCCTTAGGACACATATAAGCAGAATTGAATGCATATATGTAGGATTAAATCACTCTAAATTTTTTTTTGACAGGCTTAGAACATATATATGCATAATGACATCACTCTGAAATTTTTTTGCAGCCTTAGAACACGTATATGCATGATTGATCACTATGATTTTTTTTGTCAGAGCATTTGAACACACATATGCATGATTGAATCACTATATAATTTTTTTGACAACTGTAGAACACATATCTGCATGATTATATCACTATGAAATTTTTCTGACAGCCTTATAACACACATATTCATGATTGAATCACTATGAAATTTTTTTGATAGCTTTTGAACAAATATATATGCGTGATTGGATCACTATCAAATTTTTTTGCAGCCTTAAACACATATATGCATGATTGGATCACTATGAATTTTTTTGGCCTGTATAACAACACATATATGTAAGATTGAATCACTACAAATATTTTTTGAGAGCATTGGAACACACATGCATGATTGAATTACTATAATTTTTTTTGACAACTTTAAAACACATATGTGCGTGATTGAATCACTATAAATTGTTTTTGACAGCCTTAGAACAAACGGATGTGTGATTAAATCACTATAATTTTTTTTTTACAGCCTTAGGACACATATATGCATGATTGATTCACTATGAAATATTTTAACAACCGTAGAACACTTATATGCATGATTAATTCACTAAGGGATTTTTTTGACATCCTTAGAACACATATATGTATGATTGAATCAATATAATGTTTTTTACAGCTTTAGAGAACATATATGCATGATTGAATCACTATGAATTTTTTTGCAGCCTTAGAACACATATATGCAAGATTGAATCACTATGCTTTTGTTTTTTGACAGCCTTAGAACACATATATGCATGATTAGTCTCTATGATACTTTTTTGATAGCCTTATAACACATATATGCATGATTGGATCACTATGATTTTTTATTGCAGCGTTAGAACACATATATGCAAGATTAAAAACTATGATTTTTTTTTTGAACCATAAAATACAAATATGCATATGGAATCACTATAAATTTTTTTTTAGAGCATTAGAACACCTATATGTATGCTTGAATCACTATAAAAAAATTTTGACAGCCTTATAACACTTATATGCATTATTGAATCACTACAAATTTTTTTTGACAGCCTTATAACACATATAAGCATGATTGACACACTATAAATTTTTTTTGACAACCTTAGAACATATATCTGCATGATTGAATCTCTATGAATTTTTTTGACAGCCTTAGAACACATATCTGACTAATTTAATCACTATGATTTTTTTTGGCAGCCTTAGAACACTTATACGCATGATTGAATCACTATGAATTTTTTTTGATGGCCATAGAACACACATATGCATGATTGAATCACTAAGAATTTTTTTTGACAGCCTTTGACACATATATTCATTATTGAATCACTGTGAAATTTTTTTAACAACCATAGAACACATATATGCATGATTAAATCACTATGAGATTTTTTTGACAGCCTTAGTACATATATATTCATGATTGAATCAATATAATTTTTTTTTGACTGCCTTAGGACACATATAAGCAGAATTGAATGCATATATGTAGGATTAAATCGCTCTAAATTTTTTTTTGACTGGCTTAGAACATATATATGCATGATGACATCACTAAGAATTTTTTTTACAGACTTAGAACACATATATGCATGATTGATCACTATGAAATTTTTTTGCCAGAGCATTTGAACACATATGTGCATGATTGAATCACTATAAAAAAATTTTGACAACTGTAGAATACATATCTCCATGATTATATCACTATGATTTTTTTTTGATAGCCTTATAACACATATATTCATGATTGAATCACCATAAAATTTTTTTGATAGCTTTTGAACATATATATGCATGATTGGATCACTATGATTTTTTTTTTCAGTCTTAGAACACATATATGCATGATTGGATCACTATGATTTTTTTTGGCCTGCATAACAACACATATTTGTAAGATTGAATCACTACAAATATTTTTTGAGAACATTGAAACACACATGCATGATTGAATTACTATAAATTTTTTTTGACAACCTTAAAACACATATGTGCATGATTGAATCACTATAAATTGTTTTTGACAGCCTTAGAACACATGGAAGCGTGATTAAATCACTATAAAATTTTTTTGACAGCCATAGAACACATATATGCATGATTGAATCACTATGAAATTTTTTTGATAGCCTTAGGACACATATATGCATGATTGATTCACTATGAAATATTTTAACAACCATAGAACACATATATGCATGATTAATTCACTAAGGGATTTTTTTGATAGCCTTAGAACACATATATGTATGATTGAATCAATATGATTTTTTTTACAGCCTTAGAGAACATATATGCATGATTGAATCAATATGAATTTTTTTGCAGCCTTAGAACACATATATGCAAGATTGAATCACTATGATTTTTTTTTTTTACAGCCTTAGAACACAAATATGCATGATTTAATTACTATGAAACTTTTTTGATAGTTGTATAACACATATATGCAAGATTGGATCACTATGAATTTTTTTTGCAGCATTAGAACCCATATATGCAAGATTGAAAACTATGATTTTTTTTTTAGAACCATAAAATACAAATATGCATATGGAATCGCTATAAATTTTTTTTGAGAGCATTAGAACACGTATATGTATTCTTGAATCACTATAAAAAATTTTTGACAGCCTTATGACACATATATGCATTATTGAATCACTAAAAAAAAATTTTGACACCCTTATAACACATATATGCATGATTGAAACACTATAAAAATTTTTTGACAACCTTAGAACACATATCTGCATGATTGAATCTCTATGAATTTTTTTTGACAACCTTAGAACACATATCTGACTAATTTAATCACTATGAAATTTTTTTGGTGGCCTTAGAACACATATACGCAAGAGTGAATCACTATGAATTTTTTTTGATGGCCTTAGAACACACATATGCATGATTGAGTCACTAAGGATTTTTTTTGACAGCCTTAGAGCACATATATAAATGAGTCAATCAATATAAATTTTTTTTGACAGGCTTAGAACAAATATAAGAATCATGGAATCACCATGAATTTTTTTTTACAACCATTGAACACATATATGCAAGATTGAATCACTATGAGATTTTTTGACAGACTCAGAACACATATATGCATGATTGAATCATTACAAATTTTTTTGATAGCCTTAGAAAACATATATGCATGATTGAATCACTATAATTTTTTTTTGATAGCCTAAGAACATATATAAGCATGATTTAATAACTATGAATTTTTTTGACACACTTAGAACACATATATGCATGATTGAAAAACTATGAAATGTTTTGCAGCCTTTGAACACATATATGCATGATTGAATCACTATAAATTTTTTTTTAGAGCATTAGAACACATATATGCATCATTGAATCTCTATAAAAAAAATTTGACAACCTTAGAACACATATATGCTTGATTGAATCACTATGAATTTTTTTGACAGCCTTAGAACACATATATGAATCGCTATGAATTTTTTTTCAGCCTTGGAAGCATATATGCATGATTGAATCAATATGATTTTTTTTTTACAACCTTAGAACACTTATATGCATGACAGAATCACTGCAAATTATTTGCATAATTGAATCAGTATAAAAAATTTTTGACAGCCTTAGAACCCATATATGCATGATGGAATCACTATGTATTTTTTTTGACAACCTTAGAACACATATAAGCTCGATTTAATCTCAATGATTTGTTTTTTACAGACTTAGGACACATATATGCATCATTGAATCACTATGAATTTTTTTATATCATTAGAACACATATATTCATGATTGAATTACAATGAAAGTTTTTCACAACCTTAGCACACATATATGCATGATTGAATCAATGTGAAATTTTTTTGACAGCCTTAGAACACATATATGCAGGATTGAACCACTATAAAACTTTTTGAAAGCCCTAGAAGATATATATGCAATATTGAATCACTATGAATTTTTTTGACAGCCTTAGAACACATATATGAATGAATGATGCGCTATGAAAATTTTTTGATAGCCTCAGAGCGTATATATGCATGATTGAATCACTCTAAATTTTTTTTGACAACCATAGAACACATATATGCATGATTTAGTCACTATGAGATTTTTTTGACAGCCTTAGAACAAGTATATGTGTGATTGAATCAATACAAGTTTTTTTTACGGTATTAAAATACATACATGCATGATTCAATCAATTCAATTTTTTTGACAACCTTAGAACACATATAAGTATGATTTAATCAAAATGATTTTTTTTCGACAGCCTTAGAATACATACATGCATGATTGAATCACTATAAAAAAATTTCGACACTCTTAATACAAATTTATGCATGATTGAATCATTATGAAATCTTTTTACAGCCATAAAACACATACATGATGATATTTTTTTTATGTCTTTAGAACATATATATGAATGATTGAATTACTACAAATTTTTATTGAGAGCATTACAACATATATATGCATGATTGAGTCACTATGATTTTTTTTTGACAACCTTAGAACACATATATGCACGATTGATTCACTATGAAATTTTTTTGACAAGCTTAGAACACATACTTGACTAATTTAATCACTATGAAATTTTTTTGGCAGCCTTAGAACACATATACGCAAGAGTGAATCACTATGAAATTTTTTTGATGGCCTTAGAACACACATACGCATGATTGAGTCACTAAGATTTTTTTTTGACAGCCTTAGAGCACATATATAAATGAGTCAATCAATATAAATTTTTTTTGACAGGCTTAGAACAAATATATGAATCATGGAATCACCATGAATTTTTTTTTACAACCATTGAACACATATATGCATGATTGAATCACTCTGAGATTTTTTTGACAGACTCAGAACACATATATGCATGATTGAGTCATTACAATTTTTTTTGATAGCCTTACAAAATATATATGCATGATTGAATCACTATAATGTTTTTTTTATAGCCTAAGATCATATATAAGCATGATTTAATAACTATGAATTTTTTTGACACACTTAGAACACATATATGCATGATTGAAAAACTATGAAATGTTTTGCAGCCTTTAAACACATATATGCATGATTGAATCACTATGATTTTTTTTAGAGCATTAGAACACATATATGCATCATTAAATCTCTATAAAAAATTTTGACAACCTTAGAACACATATATGCTTGATTGAATCACTATGAATTTTTTTGACAGCCTTAGAACACATATATGAATGAATGAATCACTATGATTTTTTTTTCAGCCTTGGAAGCATATATGCATGATTGAATCAATTTGAATTTTTTTTTACAGCCTTAGAACACTTATATGAATGACAGAATCACTGCAAATTATTTGCATGATTGAATCAGTATAAATTTTTTTTGACAGCCTTAGAACCCATATATGCATGATGGAATCACTATGAATTTTTTTTGACAACCTTAGAACACATATAAGCTCGATTTAATCTCAATGATTTGTTTTTTACAGACTTAGAACACATATATTCATCATTGAATCACTATGAATTTTTTTTTATATCATTAGAACACATATATTCATGATTGAATTACAATGAAAGTTTTTCACAGCCTTAGCACACATATATGCATGATTGAATCACTGCGAAATTTTTTTGACAGCCTTAGGACACATATATGCAGGATTGAACCACTATAAAACTTTTTGACAGCCCTAGAAGATATATATGCAATATTGAATCACTATGAATTTTTTTGACAGCCTTAGAACTCATATATGAATGAATGATGCGCTATGAAATTTTTTTGATAGCCTCAGAGCGTATATATGCATGATTGAATCACTCTAAATTTTTTTTGACAACCATAGAACACATATATGCATGATTTAGTCACTATGAGATTTTTTTGACAGCCTTAGAACAAATATATGTGTGATTGAATCAATACAAGTTTTTTTTACGGCATTAGAATACATATATGCATGATTCAATCAATTCAATTTTTTTGACAACCTTAGAACACATATAAGTATGATTTAATCAAAATGAAGTTTTTATGACAGCCTTAGAATACATACATGCATGATTGAATCACTATAAAAAAATTTTGACACGCTTAATATAAATTTATGCATGATTGAATCATTATGAAATCTTTTTATAGCCACATAACACACACATGACGATATTTTTTTGATGTCTTTAGAACATATATATGAATGATTGAATTACTACAAACTTTTTTTGAGAGCATTACAACATATATACGCATGATTGAATCACTATGATTTTTTTTTTACAACCTTAGAACACATATATGCACGATTGATTCACTATGAAATTTTTTTTGACAACCATGGAACACATATATGCATGATTGAATCAATACAAATTTTCTTCGACAGCCTTAGAACAGATATATGGATGATTGAATCACTATAATTTTTTTTTTACAGCGTTAGAACATATATATGCATGATTGAATCACTGTGAATTTATTTTAACAGACTTAGAGCACATATAAGCTAGATTTTATCCCTATGATTTTTTTTTAAAGCCTTAGAATGCATATTTGCATGATTGAATCACTATGAAATTTTTTCGACAGCCATAAAACACATATATGCATGGATGAATCACTGTGGGATTTTTTTGACAGCCTTAGAACACATATATGCAAGATTTTACCAATTCAAATTTTTTTTGACAGCCTTAGAACACATATATGCATGGTTGAATCACTGTATAATTTTTTTTGACAACCATAGAAAACATATATGCGTGATTGAAATACTATGAGATTTTTTTGACAGCCTTAAACACATATTTGCATGCTTGAATCACTACGATTTTTTTTTATAGCCTTAGAACACATATATGCAAGATTGAATCACTATAAATTTTTTTTTGAATACCTTAGAACACATATATACATGATTGAATCACTTTGAAATTTTTTTGACAAACTTAAAACACATATAAGCATTATTTATTCAGTACAAATTTTTTTTGACAGCCTTAGAACACATATATTCATCACTGAATCACTATGACTTTTTTTTGACAGCCTTAGAACACATATACGCAAGATTGAATCACTATGAATTTTTTTTTCAGTCTTAGAAGCATATATGCATGATTGAATCAATATGATTTTTTTTTGACAGCCTTAGAACACTTATATGCATGGCAGAATCACTGCAAATTATTTGCATGATTGAATCAGTATAATTTTTTTTTGACAGCCATAGAACCCATATATGCATGATAGAATCACTATGAAATTTTTTTGACAACCTTAGAACACATATAAGCTAGATTTAATTTCAATGATTTGTTTTTTACAGACTTAGAACACATATATGCATGATTGAATCACTATGAAATTTTTTTTATATCATTAGAAGCCATATATTCATGATTGAATTACAATGAAAGTTTTTGACAGCCTTAGCACACATATATGCATGATTGAATCACTGTGAAATTTTTTTGATAGCCTTAGAACACATATATGCTGGATTGAACCAGTATAAAATTTTTTTACAGCCCTAGAAGATATATATGCATGATTGAATCACTATGAAATGTTTTTGACAGCCTTAGAATAAATATATGCATGATTGACTCACCATTAAATTTTTTTGACAGCGTTTGAACACATATATGCATGATTGAATCACTATGAGATTTTTTTGATAGACTCAGAACACATATATGCTTGATTGAATCATTATAAACTTTTTTTGATAGCCTTAGAAAACATATATGCATGATTGAATCACTATAATTTTTTTTTATAGCCATAGAACATATATATGCATGATTTAATCACTATGAATTTTTTTGACACACTTAGAACACGTATGTGCATAATTGAAAAACTGTGAAATGTTTTGCAGCCTTTGAACACATATATGCATGATTGAATCACTATTAATTTTTTTAGAGCATCAGAATACATATATGCATCATTGAATCTCTATAAAATTTTTTTGACAACCATAGAACACATATATGCTTGATTGAATCACTGAAATTTTTTAACGGCTTTAGAACACATATATGAATGAATGAATCGCTATGAAATTTTTTTCCGCCTTAGAAGCATATATGCATGATTGAATCAATATGAATTTTTTTTGACAGCCTTAGAACACTTATATGCATGATAGAATCACTACAAATTATTTGCATGATTGAATCAGTATAAACTTTTTTTGACAGCCTTAGAACCCATATATGCATGATGGAATCACTATGAATTTTTTTTGACAACCTTAGAACCATATAAGCTCGATTTAATCTCAATGATTTGTTTTTTACAGACTTAGAACACATATATGCATGATTGAATCACGATGAATTTTTTTTATAGCATTAGAACACATGTATTCATGATTGAATTACAATGAAAGTTTTTCAGAGCCTTAGCACACATATATGCATGATTGAATCAGTGAGAATTTTTTTTGACAGCCTTAGAACACATATATGCAGGATTGAACCACTATAAAACTTTTTGACAGCCCTAGAAGATATATATGCATGATTGAATCACTATGAAATGTTTTTGACAACCTTAAGTTAAATATATGGATGATTGACTGACCATTAAATTTTTTTGACAGCCTTTGAACAGATATATTCATGATTGAATCACTGTGAAATTTTTTTAACAACCATAGAACACATATATGTATGATTAAATCACTATGAGATTTTTTTGACAGCCTTAGAACATATATATTCATGATTGAATCAATATAATTTTTTTTTTACAGCCTTAGGACACATATAAGCAGAATTGAATGCATATATGTAGGATTAAATCACTCTAATTTTTTTTTTGACAGGCTTAGAACATATATATGCATGATGACATCACTATGAAATTTTTTTGCAGCCTTAGAACACGTATATGCATGATTGATCACTATGATTTTTTTTTGCTAGAGCATTTGAACATATATATGTATGATTAAATCACTATAAATTTTTTTTGACAACTGTAGAACACATATCTGCATGATTATATCACTATGAAATTTTTTTTACAGCCTTATAACACATATATTCATGATTGAATCACTATGAATTTTTTTTGATAGCTTTTGAACATATATATGCGTGATTGGATCACTATAAATTTTTTTTGCAGCCTTAGAACACATATATGGATAATTGGATCACTATGAAATTTTTTGGCCTGCATAAAAACACATATATGTAAGATAGAATCACTACAAATATTTTTTGAGAGCATTGGAACACACATGAATGATTGAATTACTATATTTTTTTTACAACCTTAAAACACATATGTGCATGATTGAACCACTATAAATTGTTTTTGACAGTCTTAAAACACATGGATAAGTTATTAAATCACTATGAATTTTTTTTGACAGCCTTAGAACACATATATGCATGATTGAATCACCATGAATTTTTTTTGATAGCCTTAGGACACATTTATGCATGATTGAATCACTGTGATTTTTTTTTGACAGCCTTAGAACACAGATATATATGATTGAATCACTATAAAGTTTTTTTGACAGCCTTAGAACACATATACGCATGATTAAATCACAATGGAATTGTTTTGCAGCCTTAGAACATATATATGCATGATTGAATCACTATAAATTGTTTTGGACAACTTCAGAACACGTATATACATAATTGAATCAATATGAAATTTTTTTCACAGCCTTAGAACAATTATTTGCATGATTGAATCACTATGAATTTTTTTTGACAGCCTTAGAACACATATATACAATATTGAATTACTATGAATTTTTTTTATAGCATTAGAACACATATATGCATGATTGAATCACTATAAAATTTTTGTGACAACCTTTTAACACATAAGCAGATGCTTGAGTTTGATTGAAATTTTTTTGACAGCCTTAGAGCACATATATGCATGATTGAATCAGTATGGAAGTTTTTTGACACCCTTAGAACACATTAAAACATGATTTAATAACCATAAATTTTTTTTGAGAGAGTAGAACACAAATATGCATGATTGAATCACTATGAAATTTTTTTGAGAGCCTTAGAACACATATACGCATGATTGAGTCACTATGAAGTTTTTTGACAGCCTTAGCACACATGTATTCATAATTGAATCACTGTATAATTTTTTTGACAACCATAGAACACATATATGTAGGATTGAATCACTCTGAATTTTTTTTTATAGCCTTAGAACAGATATATGAATCATTAAATCATTATAAAACATTTTTGACAGCCATAGAACACATATATGCATGATTGAATTACTATGAGATATTTTTGACAGCCTTGGAACACATATATGCATGGTTGAATGACTACGATTTTTTTTTGACAGCCTTAGAACACATATATGCAAGATTGAATCCCTACAATTTTTTTTTGACAGCCTTAGAATACATATATGAATGATTGAATCACTATAAATTTTTTTTTACACCCTTAGTACACATATATGCAGAATTGAAAAACTATGAAATGTTTTTTGCTGCCTTACAACACACATATGCATGATTGAATCA
This sequence comes from Nuphar pumila, assembly GCF_984573655.1. NCBI lineage: Eukaryota > Viridiplantae > Streptophyta > Magnoliopsida > Nymphaeales > Nymphaeaceae > Nuphar > Nuphar pumila. The sequence continues at coordinate 57,049,011 of NC_143258.1, forward strand.
CTATGAATTTTGTTGACAGGCCTAGAACATATATATACATGATTGAATCATTATATATATTTTTTTACGAGCATTAGAACACATATATGCATCATTAAATCACTACAATTTCTTTGGACAGCCTTAGAACGCATATATGCCTTATTGAATCACTATGAATTTTTTTTAACAGCCTTAGAACACATATAAGCATGATTTAAACACAATGAATTTTTTTTGACAGCCTTGGAACACATATAAGCATGATTTAAACGCAATGATTTTTTTTTGACAGCCTTAGAACACATATATGCATGATTGAATCACTATGAATTTTTTTGACAGCCTTAGAACACATATTTGCATGATTAAATCACAATGACATTTTTTTGCAGCCTTAGAACAATATCTGCATGATTGAATCACTATAAAAGTTTTTGACAACCTTATTACACATATTTGCATATTTGAATCACTATAAATTTTTTTCAGAGCATTAGAATACATATATGCATGATTGAATCAGTATATGAATTTTTTTTGACAGCCTTAGAAATCATATATGCATGATTGAATCACTATGATTTTTTTTTACAGCGTTAGAACACTTATATGCATGATTAAATCAATATAAAACTTTTGTGACAACCTTTGAACACATATCTGCACGATTGAGTCACTATGAAATTTTTTTTGACAGCCTTAGAACACAAATATGCATGATTGAATCATTATGGATTTTTTTTGACACCCTTAAAACAAATATAAGCATGATTTAATTACTGTAAATTTTTTATGAGAGACTTGCAACACAAATATGCTTGATTGAATGAATATGATTTTTTTTAGAGCCCTAGAACACATATATGCATGGTTGAGTCACTATAAATTTTTTTGACAGCCTTAACACACATATATTCATGATTGAATCATTGTGAAAGTTTTTTTACAGCCTTAGAACACATACATGCAGGATTGAATCACTCTGAATTTTTTTTTGACAGCCGCAGAACATATATGGATGATTAAATCACTATGGAATTTTTTTGACAGCCTTAGAAAACATATATGCATGATTGAATCACTATGAATTTTTTTTGACAGCCATAGGACACATATATGAATGATTGAATCACTATGAATTTTTTTGACAGTGTTAGAACACTTATATGCATGATTGAATCACTATAAAAATTTTGTGACAACCTTTGAACACATATCTGCATGATTGAGTGACTATGAAATTTTTTTGACAGCCTTAGAACACATATATGCATGATTGAATCAGTATGGAATTGTTTTGACACTCTTAAAACACATATAAGCATTATTTAATTACTGTAAATTTTTTATGAGAGACCTGCAACACAAATATGCATGATTGAATCTCTATGAATTTTTTTTGAAAGATTTAGAACACATACATACATGGTGGAGTCACTATAAATTTTTTTGACAGCCTTAGCACACATATATTCTTGATTGAATCATTGTGAAATTTTTTTGACAGCCTTAGAAACACATACATGCAGGATTGAATCACTCTCAATTTTTTTTTATAGCCGCAGAAGATATATGCATGATTGAATCACAATGGAGTTTTTTTAACAGCCTTGGAGCACATATATGCATGATTCAATCATTATGAATTTTTTTTTACAGCCTTAGAACATATATATGAATGATTCAATCATTATGAAAATTTATTGACAACCATAGAACACATATATCCATGATTGAATCAATATGAGATTTTCTTGACAACCTTAGAAAACATATATGCATGATTGAATCACTACAAATTTTTTTTGACAGCCTTACAACATATGATATGCATGATTCAATCACTATGAATTTTTTTTGACAACCGTAGAACACATATAGGCTTGATTGAATCACTATGAGATTCTTTTAACAGCCTTAGAACATGCATGTATCTGACTGAATCAATACAAGTTTTTTTTTACTGCATTAGAACAAATATATTCATGATTTAATCACTATGAATTTTTTTTGCAGCCTTAGAACACATATATGCATGATTGAATCCCTATGATTTTTTTTTGGCAACCTTAGGACACATGTATGCTTGATTGAATCACTATGATTTTTTTTGGACAGCCTTATAACACATATATGCATTGAATCACTACAATTTTTTTTGACAGCCTTATAACATATATATGCATGATTGAATCACTATAAATTTTTTTTGACAACCTTAGAACACATATCTGCATGATTGAATCTCTATGAATTTTTTTCGAAAGCCTTAGAACACATATCTGACTAATTTAATCGCTATGAAATATTTTTGACAGCCTTAGAACAAATATATGAATGATGGAATCACTATGAAATTTTTTTGACAACCATTGAACACATATATGCATGATTGAATCACTATGAGATTTTTTTGACAGACTCAGAACACATATATGCATGATTGAATCATTACATATTTTTTCTAATAGCCTTAGAAAACATATATGCTTGATTGAATCACTATAATTTTTTTTTATAGCCTAAGAACACATATAAGCATGATTTAATCACAATGATTTTTTTTTTACACACTTAGAACACATATATGCATGATTAAAAACTATGAAATGTTTTGCAGCCTTAGAACACATATATGCATGATTGAATCACTATGAATTTTTTTAAAGCCTTAGAACATATATATGCGTGATTGAATCACTATAAATTTTTTTTAGAGCATTAGAACACATATATGCATCATTGAATCTCTATAACATTTTTTTGACAACCTTAGAATACATATTTGCTTGATTGAATCACTATGAAATTTTTTTTACAGCCTTAGAACACATATATGAATTAAAGAATCCCTATGAAATTTTTTTGACAGCCTCATAACGTATATATGCATGATTGAATCACTCTGAAATTTTTGTGACAACCTTAGAACACATATATGCATGATTGAATCACTATGAGATTTTTTTGATAGCCTTAGAACAAATATATGCATGATTGAATCAATATAAATTTTTTTGCCAGCCTTAGAATACATGCATGATTCAATCAATTCAATTTTTTTGACAACCATAGAACACATATATGTATGATTTAATCACAATGAAGTTTTTTTGACAGCCTTACAATACATACATGCATGATTGAATGACTGAAAATTTTTCAACATGCTTAATACAAATTTAAGCATGATTGAATCACCATGAAATCTTTTTACAACCATATAACACATATATGCATTTTTGAATCACGATGATATTTTTTTGACGTCTTTAGAACATATATATGCATGATTGAATCACTATAAAAAAATTTTGACAGCCTTTGAACACATATATGCATGATTGATTCACTATGAAATTTTTTTGACAACCATAGGACACATATATGCGTGATTGAATCAATACACATTTTTTTTTACAGCGTTAGAACATATATATGCATGATTGAATCACTGTGAAATTTTTTTGACGAACTTAGGGCACATATAAGCATGATCTAATCACTACGATTTTTTTTTACAGCCTTAGAACACATATTTGCTTGATTGTATCACTATGAAATTTTTTTGACAGCCATAGAACATATATATGCATGATTGAATCACTCTGGGATTTTTTTGACAGCCTTAGAACACATATATGCAAGATTGTACCAATTCAAAATTTTTTTGAAAGCCTTAGAACACATATATTCAGGGTTGAATCACTATATAATTTTTTGAACAACCAAAGAACACATATATGCGTGATTGAATTACTATAAGATTTTTTTGACAGCCTTAGAACACATATATGCTTGGTTGAATCACTACAATTTTTTTTTACAGCCTTAGAACACATTTATGCAAGATTGAATCACTACAAATTGTTTTTGAAAACCTTAGAACACATATATGCATGATTGAATCACTTTGAAGTTTTTTTGACAGCCTTAAAACACGTATAATCTTGATTTATTCACTATGAAATTTTTTTGACAGCCTTAGAATGCGTATATGTAGGATTGAATCACTCTAATTTTTTTTTTACAGGTATAGAACATATATATGCATGATGACATCACTATGAATTTTTTTGGCTGCCTTAGAACACGTATATGGATGATTGATCACTATGAATTTTTTTTGCGAGAGCATTTGAACACATATATGCATGTTTGAATCACTATAAATTTTTTTTGACAATCGTAGAACACATATCTACATGATTATATCACTATGAAATTTTTTTGACAGCCTTATTACACATATATTCATGATTGAATCACTATGAAATTTTTTTGAGAGCTTTTAAACATATATATCCGTGATTGGATCACTATGAATTTTTTTTGCAGCCTTAGAACACATATATGCATGATTGGATTGCTATAAATTTTTTTGACCAGCATTGGAACACATATATGTAAGATTGAATCACTACAAATATTTTTTTAGAGCATTGGAACACACATGCATGATTGAATTACTATAAATTTTTTTTGACAACCTTCGAACACATAGATGCGTGATTAAATCACTATGAAATTTTTTTGACAGCCTTAGAACACATATATGCATGATTGAATCACTATAATTTTTTTTTGAAAGCCTTAGTACACATATATGCATGATTGAATCACTGTGAATTTTTTTTTGCAGCCTTAGAACACATATATGAATGATTGAATCACTATGAAATTTTTTAACAACCATAGAACACATACATGCATGATTAATTCACTAAGGGATTTATTTGATAGGCGTAGAACACATATATGTATGATTCAATCAATATGATTTTTTTTTCATAGCCTTAGAACACATATGTGCATGATTGAATCTCTAAGATTTTTTTTGTAGCCTTAGAACACATATATGCATGATTGAAAACTATGAATTTTTTTTTACAACCATAAAATACATTTATGCATATTGAATCACTATAAATTTTTGTTCAGAGCATTAGAACACATATATGTATGATTGAGTCACTATAATTTTTTTTTGACAACCTTTGAACACATATCTGCATGATTGAATCACTATGAATTTTTTTTGACAGCCTTAGAACACATTTACGTATGATTGAATCACTATGAAATTTTTTTGACACTTTTAGAACACATATGAGCATGATTTAATTAATATCATTTTTTTTACAGGCTTAGAATACATATATGCATGATTGAATCACTATGATTTTTTTTTTACAGCCTTAGAACACGTATATACATGATTGAATCACCATGAATTTTTTTTGAGAGCCTTAGAACACCCATATGCATGATTGAATCACTATGATTTTTTTTTACAGCGTTAGAACACTTATATGCATGATTCAATCACTATAAAAATTTTGTGACAACCTTTGAACACATATCTCCATGCTTTAGTCACTATGATTTTTTTTTGGCATCCTTAGAACACATATATGCATGATTGAATTAATATGGAAGTTTTTAGAGACCCTTAGAACAAATTAAAGCTTGATTTAATACTATAATTTTTTTTTGAGAGAGTGGAACACAAATATGCATGATTGAATCACTATGGAATTTTTTTAACATCCTTGGAACATATATATGCATGATTGAATCATTGTGATTTTTTTTTACAGCATTAGAACATATATATGAATGACTAAATCATTATGAAATTTTTTCGACAACCATAGAACACATATATGAATGATTGAATCACTATGAGATTTTCTTGACAACCTTAGAACACATATATGCATGATTAAATCACAATGACATTTTTTTGGAGCCTTTGAACACATGTCTGCATGATTGAATCAATATAAAACTTTTTTGACAGCCTTAGAACACATATTTGCATATTTGGATCACTATAAAGTTTTTTCAGAGCATTAGAATACATATATGCATGATTGAATCAATAAATTTTTGTTTTGAGAACTTCAGAACACTTATCTACAGGATTGAATCACTATGAATTTTTTTTTACAGCCTTAGAAAACTTATATGCATGATTGAATAACTATGAATTTTTTTTGACAGCCATAGGACACATATATGAATGATTGAATCACTATGAATTTTTTTGACAGTGTTAGAACACTTATATGCATGATTGAATCACTATAAAATTTTTGTGACAACCTTTGAACACATATCTGCATGATTGAGTGACTATGAAATTTTTTTGACAGCCTTAGAACACATATATGCATGATTGAATCAGTATGGAATTGTTTTGACACCCTTAAAACACATATAAGCATTATTTAATTACTGTAAATTTTTTATGAGAGACCTGCAACACAAATATGCATGATTGAATCTCTATGAATTTTTTTTGAAAGATTTAGAACACATACATACATGGTGGAGTCACTATAAATTTTTTTGACAGCCTTAGCACACATATATTCTTGATTGAATCATTGTGTAATTTTTTTGACAGCCTTAGAACACATACATGCAGGATTGAATCACTCTGAATTTTTTTGACAGCCGCAGAAGATATATGCATGATTGAATCACTATGGAATTTTTTTACAGCCTTGGAACATATATATGCATGCTTGAATCATTGTGAATTTTTTTTTACAACCTTGGAACATATTTATGAATGATTGAATCATTATGAATTTTTTTTGTCAACTATAGAACACATATATGCATGATTGAATCATTATGAGATTTTCTTGACAACCTTAGAACACATATATGCATGATTGAATCACTACAATTTTTTTTTGACAGCCTTAGAACATATGCATGCATGATTGAATCAATACAAATTTTTTTTGACAGCCTTAGAGCACATATATGCATGATTGAATCACTATGGTTTTTTTTTTTACAACCGTAGAACACATATAGGCTTGATTGAATCACAATGAGATTCTTTTGACAGCCTTAGAACATGCATATATCTGACTGAATCAATACAAGTTTTTTTTTACTGCCTTGGAACAAATATATTCATGATTGAATCACTATGAATTTTTTTTGCAGCCTTAGAACACATATATGCATGATTGAATCCCTATGATTTTTTTTTTACAACCTTAGAACACATATATGCTTGATTTAATCACTATGAATTTTTTTGGACAGCCTTATAACACATATATGCAATGAATCACTACAAATTTTTTTTACAGCTTTATAACACATATATGCATGATTTAATCACAATGAATTTTTTTTGACACACTTAGAACACATATATGCATGATTAAAAACTATGAAATGTTTTGCAGCCTTAGAACTTATATATGCATGATTGAATCACTATGAATTTTTTTAAAGCCTTAGAACATTTATATGCGTGATTGAATCACTACAAATTTTTTTTAGAGCATTAGAACACATATATGCATCATTGAATCTCTATAACATTTTTTTGACAACCTTAGAATACATATCTGCTTGATTGAATGACTATGAATTTTTTTTGAGAACCTTAGAACACATATAGGAATTAATGAATCACTATGAATTTTTTTTGACAGCCTTAGAATGTATATATGCATGATTGAATCACTCTGAAATTTTTGTGACAACCATTAAACACATATATGCATGATTGAATCACTATGAGATTTTTTTGATAGCCTTATAACAAATATATGCATGATTTAATCAATTCAAAAATTTTTGACAGCCTTAGAATACATACATGCATGATCCAATCAATTCAATTTTTTTGACAACCTTAGAACACATATAAGTATGATTTAATCACAATGAAGTTTTTTGGCAGCCTTAGAATACATACATGCATGATTGAATCACTATGAAAAGTTTTGCTTAATACAAATTTATGCATGATTGAATCACCATGAAATCTTTTTACAACCATATAACACATATATGCATTTTTGAATCACGATGATATTTTTTTAATGTCTTTAGAACATATATATGCCTGATTGAATTACTATAATTTTTTTTTTAGAGCATTACAACATATATATGCATGATTGAATCACTATAAAAAAATTTTGATAGCCTTTGAACATATATATGCATGATTGATTCACTATGAAATTTTTTTGACAACCATAAAACACATATATGCATGATTGAATCAATACAAGTTTTCTTTGACAGCCTTAGAACAGATATATGGATGATTGAATCTTTACAAAATTTTTTGGACAGCGTTAGAACATATATATGCAAGATTGAATCACTGTGAATTTAAAAGAACTCTTGATTTGTTTACCCATTTGGCAAGCATCACATAAGTGATCCTTCTTATATGGTATTCTAGGTAGACCTCTAACAAGATCATTCTTGGATAACTTGGAAATAATTTTAAAGTTAACGTGTCTAAGTCTCTTGTGCCATAACCATTGAATTTCATTTGAAACAATAAGACATTTTTCATTAAAAGTGGGTAACTCATCTAGATAAAGTTCATACACATTGTTCCTTCTTTTACTTTTAAAAATGATCTTTTTAGATTGAAAATCAGAAATTAAGCATAAATCATGTTCAAAAGAAACAAGAAAAACTTTATCACATAATTGACTAATGGATAATAAATTATGCATTAAACCATCTACTAAAAGAACATTTTCTATCAAGGAAAATTTTGGATTACCAATGTTACCAATACCGATTACTTTTCTCTTGTTATTGTCACCAAAGGTGACGGTTCCTCCATCCTTACTTTGGAGGGTGAAAAATAACTCCGGCCTTCCAATCATATGTTTAGAACAACCGCTGTCCAATATCCATTTGCTCCTTATTTTGTGTACCTACAACAAAATTAGAAGACAAAGCATTTGACCGTTTTCTATTTTTGGGTCCATGAGAGTTAGTCTTAGGAACCCATATCCATTTGGATTTTGGTTTCCATTGATAAAAAGATTTAGCATTTCTAGAGTAATCATGTCTAGGCTTATAAGCATCACAAGTTCCATGATTAGATGCATTTCTATTATAACTAGAAAATTTAGTTCTTTGAACAAATGGTTGAGAATATTGTATTTGATTCTTCACCACATAGTTTGGTCTATTTTGAGTATCAAAGAAGCTATATCCCAATCCGGTTTTATTAACCGAGCATCTTTGAGAACCAAGAAGTCTTTCTAGATTCTCTTGTTCATTTGTGAATTTGGTCACTATAGAAAGAAGATCATTTGATTTTTCTTTTAGACTAGTTATTTCTTTTTGTAAGAGATTGGTTCTAATTCCAATTTCTTTTATCTCAAATGCTTGACAAGAGTTTTCCTTCTTGAGATCTTCTATCTCTTCGAGTAACACTTTGTTTTGAGAGTCAAGAGTTGAATTTTCAGTTTTTAACTCTTTGTTTTTAAAACTTAGACTCTTAAATTTAGCATATAAATCATTAAATGCTTCTAATAAATCATCATACTCAAATTGACTTACCGAGTCTTCTTGTGCTACAAAACACATGTTGGCGACTTCTTCATTTGATTCTTCATCGAAATAGGAGTCACTATCATCTCAACATGCTTAAAATGCCTTTTTCTTCTTAAATTGGTCCTTGGGCTTGATTTTGAGAAGAGGACAATCTTTCTTGATGTGTCCTACCTTTTTGCAGTTAAAGCACTTGACTTCATTAGGATTGGAAGAATCCACTTTCTATACCTTTCTTTGAAATCTTAACTTTTTGATGAATCTTTTGAATTGCCTTGTGATGAGAGCAATATTTTCAATCTTCATCTTCTTCTGAATTTTCAGAGTCAGAAGTAGCCTTAAAAGCAAGAGATTTCTTCTTGGGTTCTTCTTCTTGTCTGTCTTGAAGTTGGACTTCATATGTCATTAAGTTACCAACCAAATCTTCAAGAGTGAGAGTGTTTAAATCATTTGCTTCCTCAATAGCTGTGGTTTTTCTCTCCCATTCAGGAGTTAGACACCTTAGAATTTTTCTGACTAAATCCAGTTGTGAATATTCTTTTCCAAGGGATTTTAGAGTGTTAGTGATATCGATCATTCTTGTTACCATGTTCGATATAGATTCATTTTGCTTCATTTTAAACAATTCAAATTTATGAACTAAAGAAGCGATTTTAGATTCCTTTACCTTTGACGTACCTTCATGAGTCATGAGAAGAGTATGCCAGATTTCATTTTCCGTAGAGCATTGAGAGATACGATTGAACTCTACCTTGTCAACGGCACAATACAATGCATTCATAGCTTTGGCATTAAGTGAAGCAGTCTTCTTTTCTTCATCGGTCCATTGACTGAAATCAGTTGATGGCATTAGGTACTTTTTTGAAACAACTCTCCAAATTTTGAGAAACATGGATTATAAAAATATTGTCATTCTCACTTTTCAATATCCATAGTTTGTTTCGTCGAAGAGAGAAGGACGAACAGAGGAGCATCCTTCTTTGTGCTGAGATGATGTTGTTGTCATGCTAGATGATGGTTAAATCAAAATAATAGCAAACCTGCTCTGATTCCAAATGAAAGTGTAGTAGGATCGAGGCAACGAGCACTAGAGGGGGGTGAATAGTGCTTTTAAATATTATCTTCAGAATTTTGACAGATTTTGCAATTCGCAAAGCAATCACACAAGGAACACAAGAATTCATCCTGGTTCGGTCTTTCCCGACCTACATCCAATCCCCAAGCAAAATCAGCTTAAGATTTCCACTATCAACCTTGTGTGACTACAAGATCATACAGACCAAATCCGGTCCCACTTTCAGTAACACACCTACTGAAAGCAAACAACTCCTTTAAACCAAGGAGTCCTTCCTTTTACAGAAAAATAAAATAAGTAACAACTTACAAAACAACCTATGAGCCCTTCTTATGAATGCAAATGAGATGCAATTGGCTTTTGAGGTTGTTGAAATACTCAACTCACGAATTCACTGTCTCTCAAAGGAATTTGAGTGAAAAATATCAAGTGAGTGAGAGAATGAATATGAGTGAAAAGCAAAGAGTAATTCAATGTAATTGTATTCAATTTGATGTTTTTGAATGTAGAATGCACTCATATTTATAGTTGAAAGATTCCATACGTTGAGGGTATGAAAGGGTGTCAAAACAGTCCATTTTGAATGATTAAAATGTTTGAAAAATGAAAAGACATGCCTTTTAAAAGTTTCAGGAAAAACGACAAAATTAGTCGACTGGAACAGTAGTTAGTCGACTGATAATTAACTATTAGTAGACTGACAATTATCGTCGGTCGACTAATGTGTTTATCAAGCCGTTTGAAAATCTGAAGTTTTGAAACTTAGTCGACTAGAGAAAAAATTAGTCGACTGATAATATCATCAGTAGACTGAAAAACCTTTCAGTCGACTGCTGCTAAATTTTTCTGAAAATACATGTTTTATCCGGTCGACTGATAAAATCATTAGTCGACTACTGTTAAATTTTCAGAAAACAGACATTCTGTCCAGTCGACTGATAAAACCTTCGGTTGACTAATTTAACAAAAATGATATTTTATTTAGAAGAAGGATTAGTCGACTAGTGAGTCTATTGGTCGACTAATAAACACAAAAAATTAAATAAAGAGTTTTCTAAAAAGATTTTCATGAAAGGTTCTTTTAGAAAAGTTTTTCTAAAGACTTTTTAGGTGAAATGCAACCGAAATATGCACTCTAAGTAAGGCTCTTACAAGAATCTAAGACTTTTAATGAATTTTACATTTGCACACTAGTCTTTAAAGATTCTTCATCGAATTCTTCAATGCTTGTCATATTTCTTCATTGCCTTAGCTGAAATGTAGTTGATTCACTTGTTTATCATCAAAACCTTGTACTTGAAGTATCATGTACGACTTCATTGTCATAACAAGAGGAACTTCATTTTTGAAGCCCTCGCAAATCTGACGGCCTATTGTCAAAACCATGCCTGCAACGAGGGTAATGGCAATGGTGCAGGCCATCAGCATGATGAGCACGTAGCGACACTGGCTGTCGTGACCCATGGAACGTCATACAAGCGCTTCATGGAATTGATCCCTCCTGCTTTCACTAGTAAGGAGGATCAGGATGCGACGGAGGAATGGGTCTGCGCCATAGGCAAGATTTTTGAGAATCTCAAGGTTCTCACTAAGTGACAAGTTTCTTTTGCCACCTATTGGCTCCAAGGTGACGCCAAGAGCTGGTGGGAGATGACACGTGAGGTACACTACATGCCTGATGAGTGACGCAACCTCACATGGGAGGAGTTTACAGCAATATTCATGGACACCTATTTTTTTCAGTATGCACTCAATCGCAAGATGCAAGAGTTCTGGATCTTCGACAGGGGTCTATGAAGGTGGCAGAGTACACTACACGCTTCCAACATTTAGAGAAGTATTGCCTGCATACTTATACCATTGACGAGGCACGGGCTAAGAAGTACGTGCATGGATTACGTGATGGTCTAAGGATGAGAGTGTTGACAAGCCATTCTCAAAACCTCAACTAGGCCATCGAGATGGCCACAGTACTTTAGGATGACTGGGAGTCTTCTAAGAAGACTCAGCCTAGCCGTTTCGACAAGTCGAAGGGCAGTAAGAATAAGGCCCCTTCAACCAGCTGTGGAGAGTAATAAGGCACCACCTGCAAAGAAGGCCAAGGGACAACAAGGTGGCACACAAGCGTCACAGTCTTATGTAGTATGTAAGCATTGCAACAAGAAGCATCCTGGAGTCTGCTACAGAGTCTCTGGTGTGGGAAACAAGGTCACTTCATCAAAGACATGCATATATGTGTGCTAAGATTTGCAAAAAAAAGTCATAGTGATTCAATCTTGCATATATGTGTTCTAACATTGTGAAGAAAAACTCATAGTGATTTAATCATGCATATATGTGTTCTAAGGTTGTAAAAAAAAATCATAGTGATTCAATCAAGCATATATGTGTTCTAAGGCTGTTTAAAAATTCTCAATCATGCATATATATTTTTTAAGTTTGTCAAAAAAAATTCATAGTGATTCAATCAAGCATATATGTGTTGTAAGACTGTAAAAAAAAATTCAATCATGCATATGTGTGTGCTAAAGCTATCAAAAAAAATTTAGTGACTCAATCTTGCATTTATGTCTTCTAAGGCTGTCAAAATTTTTTTATAGTGATTCAATCATGCATATATGTGTTCTAAGGCTGTCAAAAAAAATTTCTAGTGATTCAATCACGCAGATATGTGTTCTGAGGTTGTCAACATTTTTTTATAGTGATTCAATCATGCATATATGTGTTCAATTGCAGAAAAAAAAAATTCTAGTCAATCAACCATGCATATATGTGTTGTAACGTTGTCAAAAAAAATTCATAGTGATTCCATCATGCATATATTTTTTTTTTTACTGTCATAAAAAATTTAATCTTTAGTATATGTGTTTTATTGTTGTCAACAAAATTTCATAGTGATTCAATCATGCTTATATGCGTTCTAAAGATGTCATAAAAATTTCAATCATGTATATATGTTTTTTATGGCTATAAAAAAAAATTCAATCATGCATATATGTGTTCTAAGGCTGTAAAAAAAAATTATAGTAACTTAATCATGTATATATATGTTCTAACATTGTCAAAAAAAATTTATAGTGATTCAATCATGCTTATATGTATTCTAAGGATATAAAAAAAAATTATAGTGATTCAATAATGCATATATGTGTTCAAAGGCTGTCAAAAATTTTTTAATCATCCATATACGCACTCTAATGCTGCCAAAAAAAAATTCATGGTGATTTAATCTTGCATATCTGTGTTCTAAAGATATCAAAAAAAATTCACAGCGATTCAATCTTAACTATATGTGTTCTAAGGCTGTCAAAAATTTTTATAGCGATTAAATCTTGCATATTTGGGTTCTGAGGTTGCCAAAAAAATTACATAGTGATTCAATCATGATAATATGTGTTCGAAGGCTGTCCAAAAAATTTCATAGTGATTCAATTACGCATATATATGTTCTAAGGCTATCAAAACAAATTCATAGTGATTTAATCTTGTAGATATGTGTTCTAATGCTGACAACAAAATTTATAGTGATCCAATCATGCATATATATGTTCTAAGGCTGTCAAATAAATTTCATAGTGAGTCAATCATGAAAATATGTGTTCAATGGCTATAAAAAAAATTCATAGTGATTCAATCATGCATATATGTGTTCTAAGGCTGTCCAAAAATTTCAATCATGCATATATGTCTTCTAAGGCTATCCAAAAAATTTCATAGTGACTCAATCTTGCATATACGTGTTCCAACGTTGTAAAAAAAATTGGTAGTGATTGAATCATGCATATATGTGTTTTAAGGTTGTCAAAAAAATATTATAGTGATTCAATCATGCATATATGTGTTCTAAGTCTGTTAAAAAAATTTCACAGTGATTCAATCTTGCAGATATGTGTTCTAAGGCTGTCAAAAAAAATTCACAGTGATTCAATCATGCATATAAGTATTCTAAGGTTGTCAAAAAAAATTGATAGTGATTCAATCATGCATATATGTGTTTTAAGGATGTCAAAAAAATATTATAGTGATTCAATCATGCATATATGTGTTTTAAGTCTGTTAAAAAAATTTCACCGTGATTCAATCTTGTAGATATGTGTTCTAAGGCAGTAAAAAAAAATCATAGTGATTGAATCATGGATATATGTGTTGTAAGGCAGTCAAAAAAACTTCATAGTGAGTCAATCATGCATATATATGTTCTAAGGTTCTCAAAAAAAATTTATAGTGTTTAAATCATGCATATATGTGTTCTAAGGCTATCAAAAAGTTTTCATAGTGATTCAATCATGCATATATGTGTTCTAAGGCTGTCAAAAAAATTTCCTAATGACTCAATCATGCGTATATGTGATACAACGTTTTAAAAAAAAAATTATTGTGATTCAATCATGCATATTAATGTTCTAAGGTTGTCAAAAAAATTTATAGTGATTCAATCATGCATATATGTGATCTAAGGCTCTCAAAAAAATTTGAATCATGCATATATTCCTTCTAAGGTTTTCAAAAAAAATTCATAGTGACTCAATCATGCATACATGTGTTCCAACATTGTCAAAATAATTTCATAGTGATTCAATATTGCATATATGTGTTCTAAGGTTGTCAAAAAAAATTTATAGTGATTCAATCACTGATATATGTGTTCTAAGGCTGTCAAAAAAATTTCATAGTGATTCAATCTTGCATATATGTGTTCTAAGGCTATCGAAAAAAATTCATAGTGATTCACTCATGCATATATCTATTCTAGAACTGTCAAAAAAGCTTTATAGTGACTCAATCTTGCATATATGTGTTATAACGTTGTCTAAAAAATTTCATAGTGATTTAATCATGCATATGTGTGTTCTAAGGTTGTCACAAAAATTTTAATCTTGCATATATGTGTTCTAAGGCTGTCAAAAAATTTCATAGAGATTCAATCATCCATATATGTGTTTTAAGGCTGTCAAAAAAATTTGAATCATGCATATATGTCTTCTAAGGCTGTCAAAAAAATTTTATAGTGACCCAATCATGCATATGTGTTGTAAGGTTGTTAAAAAAATTTCATAGTGATTCAATCATACATATATGTGTTCTAAGGCTGTCAAAAAAATTTCAATCAAGCATATGTGTCTTCTAAGGCTGTCACAAAAAAACTCATAGTGACTCAATCATGCATATATGTGTGCCAACGTTGTCAAAAAAATTCCATAGTGATTCAATCATGCATATATGTGTTCTAAGGTTGTCAAAAAAAATTTATAGTGATTCAATCATGAATATATGTGTTCTAAGGATGTCAAAAAAGTTTCATAGTGATTCGATCTTGCATATATGTGTCATAAGGCTGTCAAAAAAAATTCATAGTGATTCAATCGTGCATATATGTGTTCTACGACAATAAAAAAAAAATCATAGTGATTCAATCATGCAGATATGTTTTCTAAGGTTGTCAAAAAAAAATCATAGTGATTTAATCTTGCATATATGTGTTCTGAGGCTGTAAAAAAAATCATAATGATTCAATCATGCATATATGTGTTCCAAGGCTATCAAAAATATTTAATAGTGATTCTATCATGCATATATATGTTCTAAGGTTGTCAAAAAAAATTCATAGTGATTCAATTATGCATATATGTGTTCCAAGGCTGTCAAAAAATTTTGAATCATGCATATATGTCTTCTAAGGCTGTAAAAAAAAATCATAGTGACTCAATCATGTATATACGTATTCCAACATTGTAAAAAAAAAAAATCATAGTGATTCAATCATGCATATATGTGTTCTAAGGTTGTTAAAAAAAATTCATATTGATTCAATCATGCGTGTATATGTTCTAAGGCTGTCAAAAAAAATTCATAGTGATTCAATCTTGCATATATGTGTTCTAAGGCTGTCAAAAAAATTTCATAGTGATTCAATCATCCATATATCTGTTGTAAGGCTGTCAAAAAATTTGTATAGTGACTCAATCCTGCATATAGGTGTTCTAACGTTGTCAAAAAAAAATTATAGTGATTCAATCATGCATACATGTGTTCTAAGGCTGTAACAAAAATTTCAATCATGAATATATGTGTTCTATGGCTGTCAAAAAAAAATTCATAGTGATTTAATCATGCATATATGTATTGTAAGGCTATCAAAAACATTCCATAGTAATTCAATCATGTATATATGTATTCTAAGGCTGTTAAAAAAAATTTATAGTACTCCAATCATGCATATATGCGTTCTAAGGCTGTCAAAAAAATTTCATAGCAATTCAATATTGCATATATGTGTTCTAAGGCTGTCAAAAAAATTTCATAGTGATTCAACCATGCATATGTGTTTTGAGATTTAAAAAAAAAATCATAGTGATTCAATCATGCATATATGTATTCTAAGGCGGTAAAAAAAAATTCATAGTGATTCAATAATGCAAATATGTGTTTTAAGGTTGTCAAAAAAAAATCATAGTGATTCAATTGTGCAAATATGTCTTCTAAGTTTGTCCAAAAAATGTTATAGTCATTCAATCATGCATATATGTTTAACATCGGTGATTTTTCATGTTTTTTCTGGAATTTTTGGATTTTTTTTACATTTTGTGATAAATTTTAAATTTCAAAATTTTTAGCTAGAAATGTACCAAAGTTGTTTTTGAGGTTATTTGACAAGTTTTAAAAATGGAATAAAATTTTATTTAGACGTGTTTAACCCTACACGCCTAAAGCTTTGGAAATTTGGGTTATAATTCGATAAAATTTGGATGTTCACCTTAGTAGAATTTATAAAAATAAATAAATTAAATATTTAAATCTTTGAAAATAAACTAATGAAATTTAATTTGGTGTGAATTTACTTAAATAACATTCATTGGAATTTATGTGATTTTTGAATTAATTTACAAGGCATTTTAATTTAATTTAGAAAGAATTTACCTTGAATTTCATGGAATGGATTTCAAAATTTAATTAGAGTTTATAAAATGGTAGGAGTCTATAGGTGGGCCCCCATCCTATGTGTCATCCTATTTAAAGTTTTAAAAAGTAAAAAAAATAACTTGAAATTCAATGTAAAAACAAAGTTACCAAAACAAAGCTAAAAGGGAAAAAAAGTCAAAGTTACTAAAAAACTTAAAAAGAGCCCCATAGGGGGGGGCATGGATTCTTGGAAGACCCTAGAAGGTCCATCAAGGGCTGGACCTCCTTTAAGAGATTAGGAAAGTGAGAAAAAAACAAAGAAAGAAAAAAAAATTAAAACAAGCCAAGTCAAGTTGCTTGCTTGGCAAGCAAGTTGAACATTATGGAAAGGGGGCCAACACATGGGGGTCGACCACCCTTTCTTATATTTCTTAGGTATTAATATAACATATATACTTTGTAATATATGTAAGGTATATCATATAGTACTTAGGCTATGTTGCAAAAAAATAAATAAAGAAATATATCAAAGAAAAAAAAGAAATACATTGGAAAAGGGCAAGTAACATCATATAGATTTGGAAATTTGTGTTGATCTAGATCAAGGGCTAGAAATCAATCCAGCCCTTGACCCAAAGCCTAGAAACAAATCCTATAAATGTATAGGAGGGGATCATTCCCCCCCCCCCCTCTATTTTGCCCTTTTGAGTTTTTTTCTCACAAGATCTCTCTCTCTCTCTCAAAACACTCTTTTTCTCTTTTCTCAAACACCATTGGTGTTTCTCCCTTGTTCCAACAAGGAGAAATGATGCATGTGTTTGAGGAAGGACTAAGGAGGTCCTACATTAGGCCGTGGTGCACTTGGAAGTGACGGATCATGCGAAATGACCCGCTGGTGCACGAAAGAATGAAAAAAATCTGACAAAAGGTAGGTGATCTATAGTTTTCTTGTGAAACAAAATCTGTGGCATGAATTCCATGGATTTTTCATATCCATAGATCCTAAGCAAACTCTGACACACGTGGGTTTCGCCTAGGGCTATCAAACCATGGAAAAGGAAGGGTTTTCTAAAGGAAAACCCTCTTCGAAAACACGACTTACTCAAAAATGGGTCTCTCATAAAAGAAATCTATAATTTTTGAAATTTTATAGAATATGCTATGATTTTTGTGCAAGTATCAATTTAGATTGGTAGTATATGATGTTTAAGACATTTTGTGAAAATTTTACAAATTTTCATTGTCAGAATCATGAGATATCTTAATGTTAGTCAAATTAGGTTTTTAAAAAAAGATTTCGGTAAATTAGATAATATCATGAATTTCATGTATGAACCCATGTGATTTTATTTTTGTAGTTGGTAGAATATATGCATAAGAGTATTTTGTGATTTTTATAGATTTTTTTGAATTTTATTTGCATATAAATTATATGATTTACTTCATTAATTGTGTATTTTCTGAATTTATTTATGAATAATTAATGCATGTAAGAGACAAATCGATTTTTCTGGCCAACCGGTTGAAGAAAAATCTGATTTGTCTCAATAAGAATAAATCAGACTTTGATGTGTTGTTCTACTGCTATTTTGAATAAAAATATTGACAAATATTTATGGATGTATCTGATCGGGGCTGGTAAATTGGATGCATCACTCATGACAAATCATACAAGCATAGTGCTTGTACATTTAATCTATGCTGAGTATAACATCGTAACCTACCATATCCAACAGGATGAGGTTGGCAGGGAGGTTCTGCCCATAAATTATGACCTCTACCTTAGGTAGGTAGGTACAAGTGATAGAACTACCACTCGATGGTGTGATTACCTTAAGAACATAACCCAATGAAATTGGTGTAACATCAAGCAGAGTTGCAAATCATGCAGACACTAAAGAATGTGTAGCGTCATTATAAAAAAGAACTTTAGCACTGAACTTTGTAATAAGAATGGTAACTTCTATGACATTGGCGTCCTCTTGCAACTTTTTTGCCGAAGTCGCATAGACACGTCCTGTGGCTCTCTTCTGTCCTTGAGCCTGGGAATGTTGTTGGGACTATTCTGGTCGATACGGCCCTCGAGGTGCAGAAATGGCTCCTTCCTAAGTTGGCTTCTTAGGGCAGACCTTGATGAAATGCCCCATCTCTCCACATCTGATGCAGGCACCAGAGACTCTGTAGAAAACTCCAGGGTGCCTCTTCTTGCAGTGTTGGCATATGGCATGCTGATGAGGTGGTTGTGCACTACCCTGTTGCACTCTGGCCTTCTTCGTAAGTGGGGCACGACTGGTCTCAACGACAGGACAAGGGGCCTTATTCCCGTTGCCCTTTGACTTGTCAAAGCATCTTGGCAGAGTTTTCTTGGAAGACTCTCAGTCATCCTGCGTCAAGAAAACATCATTACTACCCATAGGACTTATCTTTGGGAACTAAAGGATAAAATTTTAGTTGTTCTCACCTGAAGTACCATGGCTATCTCAATGGCCTGATTGAGATTTTGAGGACGGCTGATCAATACATGTGTCCTCAATCCATCGTGTAGTTTGCGCATGTATTTCTTGGCTCATGCCTCGTTAGTGGTGTACGTATACGAATAGTACTTCTCTATATGTTGGAATTGAGTAGTGTATTAAGAAACCTTCATTGAGCCTTGACAAAGATCTAGGAACTCCTGCTTCTTGCGATCATGAGCATGCTGTAGAAAGTAGGTGTCCAAGAACACCGCCGAAAAGTCCTCCTATGTGAGAGCGCATCGCTCATCAAGGGTGTAGCACACCTCGCGAGTCGTCTCCCACCAACTTTTGGCATCGCTCTGGAGTCGGTAAGCAGGAAATGAGACCTGCCTCTCAGTGGGTACTTCGAGGATCTCGAAGATTTCACTGATGGTGCGGACCCACTCCTCCACAACATTAGGGTCCTCCTTTCCAATAAAAGCAGGAGGACTCAACTCCATAAAGCACTTGTAAGATGCTCCATGGATCATGGCAGCAAGTGCCGCTACGTGCCCATCATGCGGATGGCCTGCACCATTGCCATTACCCCCATTGTCGACATGGTTCTGGCAATACGTTGTCAGATTCGCGAGGGCTTTAAAAATGAAGTCCCTTTGGGCAGTCCAACCTGGGGGTTGTCAGCCATCCATCTACAAACACATACATGGGTTTATATTACTTCTAAGTTTAGCATAAATCAAAGACTCTTATTCATATGACCCTATCAGATCTAAGTTCTGATTCTTATAGTATTTATCAAAAGAAACAATTATAGGCATATAATTTCTATAACAAATCATCAAAACTAATAAAAATTGAAACATACAACGATGGTGGTTGGCTGGACGAGCTTCAAGCCATTCTTTTCTTATGCTCTGATACTAGGTTGTAACACCCCAATTTTTATAACCCAAAAAATGGTGGATTTTTTTTTTTTGAAATACTTTAGCAAATAACAGTGAAAAAACTCAATAGGTCTAAAACTTGGCGTGCTACTTCACATGAACTCTTGTAATCATACCATTATAGAATTTTTAACAAATAATTGTTAATACATAAAATAAATCAAATGTCTACACATGTCCAAAATTTATTACATCATCCTTGAATTGAATTTAATTGAAATATGAAATTAGAGTCCAAAAATCCTGTGAAGACAAAGAAAAGGTAGACTCGATCCCCGTTGCGACCTTTCGCCTTCGCATGTAAGCAACTACTCATCACCTAAAAAACATTAAATCAAATAGGGTTAGATACACATGTCTCAGTAGAGTGAAATATACTAAACATGTAAAATAGAATACGAAGCAAGAATTTCACCAGATTTTCATAATTTAACATTTAAAATTGAATGAACTACTTACACAACTGATATGCAAATTCAGTTACTAAATTAACTAACTGAGCATCTATTCATTCATTCAAAGAAATTCAAATGCATGAGCAGCTAATATGCATAACTTACCATATGCAGAAACAACTGAATGCATGTGTAAATTCTTATCTTAATTTACATTTTCTTTCTTAAATGATGCATGCAATTCCTAACTAATGCACATACATCTTTAAGTTAGCACTTTATAACCCTGTTGATACGACACGGGCATGACTCCCAGATGAAGACCATGGTTGATCAGGTGATGTTTTATACACAGGGGTGGTTTTAGCCTGGCTGAGCCCTTTCACCAAGATGGGGTGAGGGACGCTAGTAAGAGAGAGATTTCCCAACACTTTTCAACCTGATGCATCAGTTTTTCCTCATGAGTATCTTGCCCTCTGCGCTGCAGTCTACTCCAGAGGTTTCCCCATAAAATCATGGGAGGAGAGGAGCAACCTTTCGTGCTCGAGACTTACTTGCCCCATGAAGTTTTGTATCACTTGCCACTCTCTTAGCAAGAGTCTTGAAATTTAAATGTCACATATTTACTTGATTTAAATTGTATTTTTTTATGCAACATCTAAATTCTTCGCCACTTTACGGGCAATGGATGTATTCTTATAAAGCATTGAAACTTTCATTTAAATTATGCTTTTAACATAAACTTAAGCATATGCGAAATTGAAAATTTCATTCATTTTTATGCTTTGATTAATACATATGCATGTACATGGCTAATGAAATAAAGAACATAAACTTGAGCATCCATATTTTTAAAACATTAATATCATCATAACATGCTCAAATTTGCAGTTACAATTAATACTTGAAACATAACAATGCACTTTGCATATTAGACCCTTCGGTCCATCAATTAACACTTGACTTCCTTTGAGTAACAAGATTAATTATGAGCCTTCACTTTCATGCCATAAGAACGATACATCATTCACTATATAAATCAGACATGAATATACAAACATATTATACATTCAGATCATACACAAAATTGCATAAAACATAGATAACTGTGCATATATCAGGGTTGGACCCTTAGACCAACTCTAAATTGCAAAACTCTCAACTCTGTCCGACTGTTACAGAGTTCACAAAAAATTTCTCAGTCAGCGAACAGAGCTGAGATTTTCATAGAATGTAGAATTTTTTGTCAGCTTTCCATAGGCATAAACCGTTTATAAAAATTCTTCTGTATGAGAAAGTTACAAACATTTTATAAAAAGGTATGTCAGATTGTATTCCAACTATTTTCGAACCAGATTCAGATCATGGTGATCATGCATCTATTTAGGGATATTTCATATAAAAATATGCATGATTTCATGAGAAAATGATTTGAAAACCCAATTTTATGCTAGTTCTGAGTAAATGAGCTAAAATGATTTAAAAATAGAAAATACATGAAAAATAGCTTTGTTTTACATTTTAATGCATATTTTAGTTTTTGACATAATTATAGTAGTTTAGTTTTTGAAAATAATAAAAAAATTAGAGTTAAAATAGACATAGTTTTGCATTTTCTAAAACATAGTAATTTTGAGTTGTTTTGTAAATAACGTTTTGAAGAGAGGTTTTGAAATGCAATTTTAAAAACAAGATGGACTTATGGACAAAAGTTCAAAATTATAAATAGGCTACGTAGGGAGAATAGAAGTTTGTCTTCTCTTTCTTGCCCAAGCCTTCTCTTCTTCCCCTTCCTTTTCTTGCCATTTCTTCTCCTTCTCCCTCTTTTTCCCTCTTTTTCTCATCCTCTTTCTAGTGGAGAATTCCGGCAATGGCTGAAGCAAGAGAGAGGATTCCAATCTCTCTTCTCAACTCAAGCAAAGTGTAAGATTCTTCTTACTCTTCTTTTTAGCCTCTTTTTTCTCTTCTTCTAATTCTCTTCTTCTTCTTCTTTGAATTTTTATTTTCATGTTTTAGAATTCATATTCCATTATAAAAAAAAAACATGTTGATTTACTGCATATAGATTTAGAAATTTCCAGTTTGCAAAATTCTCAAACTCTTTGAATCGTTTGTGTTTTTATTGTATTTGAATTCTTTTTTACTGTATTACGTTGATTTTTTTGCTATTCCAACTATGTTTACTGTATTAGGAATGTTGTTTTTTACTGTATTAGCATCAATTCATTAACTCATCAGAAAACAAAAATCTGATCAATTAAATTCATGCTTTGCTTTGTTCGAAATTCATTAGATCAAGCATCAAAAATCTGGATAGATTCTCATTTGTTTTTGGCAATTCTCGGTTTGAAAGCCTATTAATTGATTTCTGGAAGCAAGGGAAGGTCTGGTGACAAATCCGGCTGGCGTGCATGAATCCTTTGTATCTGCCGTAGATAGCCTGCCGGAATCCCCTTCACATTTATTGGGAAGAATCCGGTGGTTTCATTCTTGATCCACCATGAAATTTAAAATTTAAGAAATACTTAATGAAGCAAAATGACAGTGTTCTGATTTTTTATTAGAATTAAATATTAAAACACTATAGAAATGATTGAAAATTTATAGAGACAAACTGGACATGTAAAGTAAAAAATTTTAATTTACATATCTAAAAAATGATCTCCCATTGGGGAGATCCAATTTGATCAAGTTGTCTAAAAAACTGTAAAAGTCTGTGAAAGAAAAATCAACAGGGTTTTGGTTTTTGGTCCAATTGACAAATGAAAAGTTGATGAAAGTTTATGAAAAATTACATGGATAAACTAGACAATTTAAGGAAAAACTCATATTTATATATTTGGAAAATGATCTCTCATTAGGGAGATATGAATACAACAAGTCGATTTCAAGTCTGAGTAATGCCTGAAATTATAAACAGACAATATCGTGACTTAAAATTCAAACAAAATAGAAATTCTCCATAGAAATAGATGAAATCTTAATGAGATGAAATAGACATTTATACAAAGAGGATACGTTTTACAGATATTGAAAATGATCTTCCATTAGGGAGATATGACTTTGACAATAAGGGTTAAAAACCAAACCCTAAAAGTGATATAGTATAATAGGGTTGCGGTTTTTAATAAAAATTGGTTATGAAGACACCATATAAATTGATTAAATTTGGTGTGAACAAACTAGACTTAATGCTAGAGACATCCCATTTTACAGATTTAAAAAATAATCTCTGGTTAGGGAGAAATCAATCAAACACATTGGTCTAATTTTGACTCAAATTCGGGCGAGACCAAATGATAGGGTCTGAATCCCAATTTTTTTGATGAATCAAATCAACTCAGATTGATCATATTTTTGGTGGAGATCTAAAAAAACATATGCATGAATATGCAGTAAAAAAATCAGATCAAAATAACATCTAATTATATGCAAATGGATGAGATAAAAAATGGACCAGAATTGAAAATATCATCTCAACATAATTGAATGGAATATAATCTCATAGGTAAATTGATCCAATGATCAAAACGTAAGTTAAAGAAGGACTTTAGGAGTTGCTAAAAGCAGGATTCATCCAAACCATTGACTACCCAGACTGGTGGGCAAACGTCGTAGCAGTTCCTAAAAGGAATGGCAAAGTTCGGATATGCATTGATTTCAGGGATCTGAACAAGGCCACCCCTAAAGATGATTATCCACTTCCCAACATCGATCTGTTGATCGATAGCACATCAAGCCACGCCATGTTTTCCTTTATGGATGGATACTCAGGCTATAATCAGATCAAATTGGCTGCTCGTGACCAATCCAAAACTTCTTTTACTACGCCTTGGGGTACCTTTTGCTATACAGTCATGTCGTTTGGGCTCAAGAACGCCAGGGCAATCTATCAAAGAGCAATGACAGTTATTTTCCATGACCAGATGCATAAGAACATGGATGCCTATGTGGACCACATCCTAGTCAAATCAAAAGAAGGAGAGGATCATCTTGATGCTCTCGGACAAGTCTTTGAAAGACTTATTCTCTACAAGTTGAGACTCAATCCGCAGAAGTGTGTCTTCAGAGTAGAGTCGGGCAAGCTCCTTGGCTACATGATCAGCAAGAAAGGCATAGAGGTGGATCCTACTAAGGCAAAGTCAATCATTGATATGCCGCCTTTCACCAAACTAAAAGAACTGTGAAGCCTTTAGGGGCGCATTCAGTCTATTCAGCGCTTCATATCCAATTTGGCCATAAGATGCGAGCCCTTCAATCACTTGTTGAGAAAAGAAGTGAAATTTGAGTGGGGATCAGAATGTCAGCTCTCATTTGAACGCATCAAGCAGTACCTCCTCAATCCACCGATTCTAAAGCCACCAGAACTTGGAAAGCTGCTCCTCTTGTATATTTCTGTCAATCAGAATGCTTGTGGCAGATTCCTTGCGTAGTATGAGGAAGGCAGCTGGATAGAGCATGCCATCTACTATATAAGCAAGACCTTCAGCGATTATGAGAAAAGATACTCTCAGATGGAAAAGACATGTCTAGCATTAGTGTGGATGTGTCAGAAGTTAAGACATTATCTGATGGCCTCCAAAATCAAAATCTTGTCAAGACTCAATCCTCTCAAATACATCCTTGAGCAGCCTTTGCTTACTAAGCGGATTGCAAAATGGCAAGTTCTTTTAATGCAGTATGACTTGGAATATGTTTCTCAGAAGTTAGTCAAGGGTCAGTCCATCGCAGATCAGTTGGCAGATTTCTCGTTGACAGAAGAGATCAAGGAGGAAGACGATTTTTTGGATGATCACATTTGTAGCATTCAAGAATCTCCAATTTGGACCCTATTCTTTGATGAAGCTAGGAATATGTCCGGTATAGGGATTGGGATCTTGTTGATCACTCCTGAAAAGGAGATGATCCCTTATTCTCTCAAACTCAGCTTTCAATGTACTCACAACATGGCTGAGTATGAAGCTCTAATACAAGGCCTCAAAATTCTGCAAGACTTCAATGTCAAGAGAGTGCATGCCTTTGGTGATTCATTGCTTGTTGTCAGTCAAGTTAATGTTGAATGGCAAGTCAAGGATTCAAAATTAATTCCCTATCAGAAGATTGCCTTAGCTCTCATAGGCAACTTTGAAGAATTTCAGCTCAATCATGTCAAGAGGGAATATAATCACATAGCAGATGGCCTAGCCTGTCTGGGTTCCATTTTGTCTTTTAAAGATAGTGAATCCTGTCGTTCCTTCGAGATTGGCAGACTTGATCAACCTGCTTACATTCCAGCTGAGCAAGTAAACCAAGCCACTCAGAAAGAGAAGCCTTTGTACCAAGACATCAAAGACTTTATTGAAAATGGTGAATTTCCATTAGAGATGTCAAGAAAGGAGCAACATGCGATCCAACGCATGTCAGCCCGTTATTTCATTCTTGCCAATACTCTTTACCGTCGTGGATTCAGTTCTGAGTATGCCAGATGCTTAGATAAGGATGGACCCATGAAAGTCGTCTGAGAGCCACACGAGGGAATTTGTGGTGGTCATGTTTGCTACCAAATACTCGTCAAACAAATTATCCGAGTAGGGTATTATTGGTAAACCATGCAGCAGGATTGCCATTATTTTGTAAGAAAGTGCGTAAAATGTCAGATGCACGCACCTCCCATTCATGCGCCAACCGCCTATTTGCAGTCTGTGGTTTCTCCTTGGCCTTTTTCGATGTGGGCCTTCGATGTGGTGGGCCCAATCACTTCTTCGGCTTCTAATGGCCACTGATATTTCCTCGCAGCTACAGAATACTTCACCAAATGGGTCGAAGTTGTAACTCTGCGAATGGTGGAAGGCCGGCACATGGTTTCTTTTATTAATCTTTTAGTTAATCTTAATTTTCTTGTTAATTACATTCATTTTGTTTTTCAATTTAATCGAATTTTCATCAGTTTATTATCAATTTTATCAATTTTTGTCAAGTTTTTATCAATTTCACTAAAATTTTATCAATCTTTACAAACCCTTTCAGGCTAAGGTATAAACCTGATGCCTCGTTTCAATGAGGTATTCCTTTATTCTTTTTCCCTCTCAGGTTAAGGGATAAACCTGAACCTCGTTCCGCGAGGTCCTTTGTTTTCTTTCGGGACAAGGGATAGTCCTAAAATCTTTTTCATCAATTTTCCTCAAAATTCTGCCTATTTCTACCAATCCTTGTTCTATTGTCAATCTCATCAAATTTTGATTCTTTTTCTTTTATCAATTCTTTTTCATCCTTTATCGATTTCTATCAATTCTTTTTGGTTTTGTCAAAATTCTCTTCGGGATAAGGGATAATCCTGGAGACCATCGTAATAAAATTCAAATCTTAGGCCACCTTGGGTCGAGGATCTTGAATAAGTTTCTCTTCATAATCGTCAGAATCTATTCATGCCCTTTGTCAATTCTTCTAAAATCTGACTCTTGGGTAGGAATAATTTCCTTCCTATCTGAGTTCTGACTCAGGTTTTTGTTTTCATTTCAGTTTTTATCATTATTTTGAAGATTCGGGTTCCGACTCGGGTTTTCTCTTTTTGTTTCATTTGAAGTTTCGAGTTCCGACTCGAACTTCCTATCAGATTCAACGCTCGTGTTAGAACCGATCGTTCCTTTGAAGATTCGAGTTTCAAAACTCGGGTTTTCCATTATTATAATTATTTTGAAGATCCAGGTTCTGATTCGGGTTTTTCCCTTTTTGTGTTGTTTGAAGTTTCGAGTTCCGACTCGAACTTCCTATCGGATTCAATGCTCGTGTTGGAACCGATCGTTCCTTTGAAGATACGAGTTTTTCAAAACTCGGGTTTTCCGTTTTATTATTATTTTGAAGATCCGGGTTCCGACTCGGGTGTTCCCTTTTTATATATATATATATATATATTTTTATTTTCAGAGTTTCGGGTTCTGACTCGGACTTTCTTTTGGTTTCAATGTTCACATTGGACCAATTGTTACGTCAAGAATTCGAGTTCTCAAACTCGTTTTTCTCATTCTTTCTTTTATTTTGAAAAACCGGGTTCCGACTTGGGTTTTCCCTTTTTTATATATTCTTATTTTCGAAGTTGCGAGTTCCGACTCGGACTTCCTATCGTATTCAACGCTCGTGTTGGAACCGATCGTTCCTTGGAAAATTCGAGTTTTCAAACACTCAATTTTCTCTTTTGTCTTTTATTTTGAAAAATCGGGTTCCGACTCGGGTTTTCGCTTTTGTATATATATTCTTATTTTTGAAAGCTCTGAGTTCCAACTCGGACTTCCTATCGGATTCGACGCTCGTGTTGGAACTGATCATTCTTTTGAAGATTCGAGTTGTCAAACTCGGGTTTTCCATTTTGTCATTATTTTGAAGATCCGGGTTCCGACTCGGGTTTTCCCTTTTTATATCGTTTGAAGTTTCGAGTTCTGACTCAAACTTCCTATCAGATTCAACGCTTATGTTAGAACTGATCGTTCCTTTGGAGACTCAAGTTTGCAAACTCGGGTTTTCCATTTTATCTTTATTTTTGAAGATCCGGGTTCCGACTAGGTTTTTCGCTTCCCCTTTCAGGTTAAGGGACAAACCTGAACTTCCCCTTCAGGATAACGGATAATCCTGAAACACCGACAATCATTCCCGCTTCAGTTTCCAAACATCTTAGGAGTGTCGGTCTCTTCTTCAAAATCCAGTGCTCGTACTGGTAGATTTTCAAAATCCAGTGCTCATACTGGTGCATTTTTTAAAACCCAGTGCTCGTACTTGTGTGCATTCTTCAAAACCTAGCGCTCGTGCTAGTGTGTCTTTTAAAATCCAGTGCTCGTACTGGTACATTTTCAAAATCCAGTGCTCGTACTGGTGTGTTTCAAAATCCAGTGTTTGCACTGGTGCGCATTTTCGAAAACCCAACATTCGTACTGGTGCACTTTCGAAACCCAATGCTCGTACTGGTATGCACTTTCGAAAACCCAGTGCTCGTACTGGTGCTTTTTCAAAATCCAGTGCTCGTGCTGGTATGTTTTTCAAAACCTAGTGCTCGTGCTGGTACATTTCTAAAATCCAGTGCTCGTGTTGGTACATCTAGCGCTCGTGCTTGTGTCTGGCTGGCTGATCAAGTTAGCCCTCCAGGTTAAGTCTTCCTACTAACCAATCATCAACAATTCAAGCTCTAAATTCTCAAATTTAACCTTTGGGTTATCATTTTGTCAAAAATCAATCTTTTACTCTTGCGAAGGACCCTCTTCAGGGAGAGTTCGAGGGAGCTCATTCCTTTCGCATACAACCATCTTTTGTTTGCAAGAACCCTCTTCGAGGGAGAGTTTGAAGGGACTCGTTTTCTTCGCGAACAGTTTGCAAAACAACAGTCAACTTTACACAAAAGAACCCTTTTTTCCAGGGAGAGCTTTGATGGAAGCTCGTTTCTTTTTGTGGCCCCAATTTTTCTCATCTTTGGCCAACCCCTTCACAGACAACCCTCTTCTAGGGAGAATGTGATGGACTCGTTCCTCTGTGATACTTTCTCAAACTTTGTTTTTTGGTCGCCTTTCCATAAGAGAAGCCTAGAGATAGGGAGTTTTGATGAAAACTTAATTTCTCTTCGAAAGTTCTGTTTTGCAAACACCTCCTCTTCAGGGAAGAGAGGAGTATTTCCAACTTCCCATTCAGGTAAGGGCTAAGCCTGAGTCTCTCTTTTTGGGGAAAAAGAGAGGAGAATTTTGTCATGGACATGTCGATCGGTTGTCAAGCAATTGCATTCATCAAGGATTTCAAGAGTATTTTGCCAATTTGCTATCAAAAGTCATTGTTGATCTCAAAATTTTCATCACATAAAGAATTTTCTCCAACTACATTTAGTATTATTTCCAAAAGAGCAAGACTTTTGCGAAATAAGAACTGAATTCAAGTTTTTTTTGTTGGTCAACCAAGAGGATGAAAAAAAATCTTCGATATGACCGACAAAGGAAAATTTCAATGATATTGAAAAGCCATAAGTGAATCGATATTGATCATAGCTATGGAACATTTTTAAAGATCATTCTTTTAGCAGTAAGATAATGGAAATATCTTGGGCAGTAAAAAAGAACCTACCCAACCCATATCTCCTCATTTATTTCAGCTGCAATCAAATATCCACAAAAGGGATCTCTCAATTGTCGTCAAGATGAAGACGAATATGCGAGCTAGACCCCCGAGGCCAAGGAAGATTTGGATCATCTCCGATATGAAGGAGTTTTTGACGGATCCTTCTAGGGAACGTTCAAATCACCGCCAAGATGAAGGCGACTGCAATGAACCTCCTGACAAACCCTAAAAGATATTTGATTTCTGCTATCATCTAGAGATTTTAACCCAAGAACCAATGTCATCAAGCATAACTCCTGAGAAAGAAAAAGAAGGATCGGAGCATCTCCAAGATGAAGGAGTTTGCGACGTACCCTTCCTCGAAAAAGAGAGAAAAGTCAGGACATCTCCAAAATGAAGGATGATGTAAAAACCCAAGAAATCCCCATGATTCAAAAGAGTGTAAAAAGATCATCATGGGAAAAGCCTCAGGATATCAAACTGCCCGAAATTGCCAGGAATCTTCTTTATCTATGTGAAATTCTTTATCAATATATTTTCGCCCAATTGCTTTTATGAAGCTAAGAATATTTCTTCTTCTTTCATATCAAAGAAATTGATATCTTCCTTAAAGAAACTCAACAGCAACAAAATTTGAATTTGATTCTTGATTCTACAGAGTTAGCCCCATTGGAGTTAATACTCTAGGTAGAAAGAGGTAATATTCTCACACATATGCACAATTCAATCATTTTGAATCAACTACAATTTTTGGCATCTTATTGGCAATATTTTTTTTTGTTATCCCAACATGAAGTGAGAACTTAATGTTCATTTTGATGTATCCTGACGTCATCCCTCATTAGGACTGAAAAGTCCTTTCCTTCTATTTGATCTAAGTCTTTTGGATTTGCACACTTCCCTGTGTTCCTCATTGTATCGCCATAGACAGTTCTCGCTCAGGATAAGGGTTAAACCTGAACTTTCTGCATAAGGCTTGTTATTATCAAAAGTTTTTTTCAGTCTCAGCAATGAGGCGCCCAAGAACAACCCCTTTTCAAGCTTTAGGGACCCCCATTTTCATCCTTTTGCAAACCCCTCTTGGACTTGTTGTGCGAAGTCTAGAAGTCCCATCACAGTTTTCTTGCTCCTCGAGGATTCTGTATCCATTCAGGCTAAGGATTAAACCTGTTATCTCGCTCCTCGAGGTATCACCCAAACCTTCTGCGAGAGGTCTTTTGTTTTTCAAAGACTGATTTAGTCTCAGTAATGAGACGCCCCAGATCATTACTGATATATGCATGATTGATTCACTATGAAATTTTTTTGACAACCATGGAACACATATATGCATGATTGAATGAATACAAATTTTCATCGACAGCCTCAGAACAGATATATGGATGATTGAATCGCTATAAATTTTTTTTGACAACGCTAGAACATATATATGCATGATTGAATCACTGTGAATTTATTTTGATAGACTTAGGGCACATATAAGCAAGATTTAATCACTATGATTTTTTTTTGACAGCCTTAGAACACATATTTGCATGATTGAATCACTATGAATTTTTTTTTACAGCCATAGAACACATATGCATGATTGAATCACAGTGGGATTTTTTTGATAGCCTTAGAACACATATATGCAAGATTGTACCAATTCAATTTTTTTTTGACAGCCTTAGAACACATATATGCATGGTTGAATCACTATAAAAATTCTTTGGCAACCATAGAACACATATATGCGTGATTGAATTACTATGAGATTTTTTTGACAGCCTTAGAACACATATTTGCATGGTCGAATCACTACAATTTTTTTTTGATAGCCTTAGAACACATATATGCAGGACTGAATCACTATAAATATTTTTTGAAAACCTTAGAACACATATATGCATGATTTATTCACTTTGAAATTTTTTCGACAGCCTTAAAACACATATAAGCCTTATTTATTCACTATGAAATTTTTTTGACAGCCTTAGAACACATATATTCATCACTGAACCAGTATAAATTTTTTTTGACAGCCTTAGAACACATATATGCATGATTGAATCACTATGAATTTTTTTTCAGCCTTAGAAGCATATATGCATGTTCAATCTGATTTTAGGGTGATAACAAATGCAGGTACCGATTTTTATCAATTTTGAAATCCAATTGATGCTTAGATGAGCCAAATTGCAAAACAGAGTGCCCGCAGGATCCCGAAACACTGCTAAAACCATGATTTTCATGATATTTCTTAATTTTCGTGTATAAGTTCATGTTTTTAGGATTTTTTCATGTTTAGAATCATATTAGGATGCTTCATAGTTGATTTTATGTTTATTTCAATTCTAAATCCAAGTTTTTACCAAAATTTATTTCAAAAAAACCCTGATTTCAAGGCCATAGTCTTGCTATCGGGGGCAATTTGGTCATTTGACCTCAATTTCGAAATTTCAAACTTTGTTTTTCTCATTTTTAATCATATCATATCATCTTTGGTTCAATTTATCCTCATTTGAATTTCTAAAGTTGTATTTTACAAAATATCTTTCTGAAAACCCTGATTTTAAGGCCATTGTCTTGCTATCTGGGAATTTTGGTTCTTTTGATCCTAATTTCGAATTTTCAAATTCCATTTATATTATTTCTTCAACTTTATTTCATATTTCATCATGTTTATCTCAGAGAATCATGGGAAAAGGCTTATATCTAGAGAAATCCAATAATTTCTAGATATTACAGGATAAATCTAGAAAAGCCAACATATCTTCACTAACAAGTTTTTTAGTTTTGCAAGAACATTGAAGACTTTATTTTTATGTATTTAAATTCAGTTAGTGATGTAAATTAAATTAAATTTGGAATAAAAATTTCAATTTTTGCTTAGATTAGGATTTGCATTGCATATAATTTAATTCTGCAAATTTCAATATATGATGAGTGCATCATTCATGCATATTTCTTTATAAATTCACCATGGTCTACACGAATGGCACATGCACTAGCTCTTAGGGAGTTGATAAAATCGGTGGAATTCGTATTTATGGTCATAGTCAGAATATGAATGAGACCCAGATTTGTGATCTTCGTATTAGCCACATTCAACCTACACTCTTAGGTTAACTTCAAAATGCACTGTATTTCTTAAAACTCAAAAGGATTTTCTCAATTCCTCAAAGAAATATCTTTCAAATCCATATTCATTCATTTCATTCATTTGCAAATTTCAATTCCAAATCAGAGAAATCGATTTTCTCAAAATTTTCTAAGTCTTACTCAGAAAATGATTTTCTCAAAATTCTGAGTTTTCAAATGATATTTCAAGTATTTTTCAAAGTTCAAATCACAATTTTTCAAGTTATATATTCAATTTCAAAGTTTAAATTTAAAAAAATCAAGTTTTCCAAAGTTACTTGAAATTCCTTAGAAATTCATTTTCACAAAACACTTGGATTCTTCAGAAATCAATTTTCATTTTTCCCAGAAATATTCTTTCACCATGATTCACGATTTTCCAAGTGACATCTTTTCCAAGTATTTCAAATCTCAGAAGCAAACATCATGTTTTCAAATCTGCATTTTTCAGAAAATTCATAGCACATGTCTGATTCTTTGTGCATTTAGGAAATAGAACACGATTTAGACAAGTTGAGCAAAGCTAAGCACACTTTTGATCCTTGGTTCGATTACCCCTAGTAAAGGCGCCAGGAACAGTTGAACCTCGTACCGACAGGCGAGTCCCATTCTTCGAAATTATCCTGCATTTTAAAACGGAGGCAAGTTATTTTCAAAATCTTTTTCAAAGGTCATTTTGATTTGCAAAAGTAAAATTTTGCGATGATAATAGGTTTGGCGACCGTGATGGGACCGGTCTTCGCCTGATCAATTGTGTGCTTGACATAGTTCAAATTGTCAAAATCGTGTTCTATGGAATGTCAGCTTTTACTTTCTGTTATCATGTGAACCTAGGAGCCTAGACTCGAACCTAGCTGACATGGATTGCATGTAGACTAGGCATGGTTTGGTAGGACCATATTGAGGAGGAAATTTTCATGCTCACATAGACTTAGGTCTAATACAACACTCCTCAATCTAGGAATTGTATGAAAACAATGCTTGCTTCTTCAAATATGTCAAAATTCCATCTCTTCAGGACTTAGAACCATTTGTTTGCTTGCATGTGATCATGTTTTAAAAAACCACCCCACCTATCTTTACCCGGTCTTCACGTTGCTGAGCTTTCTTCCAGAACCATAGTTCGGGACAAAGCCTCACAACTGGGCCACCTATTTGGGTGAAACCCCCCCTGCCACGTACCAAGGCCCATAGTCCAACGTATATTGGTAGGTGCTCAAGGATGTTGGAAAACTTGAACCTAGAACCGAAGAAATTGATTTTATGCCACGTACATCAAGCCTTGGCTCGAGTATATAGGCATAGCATGATTGGACACAGATGATCTGAACCTTAGAGTTAGGATTAAGGTCCTACAGTTATTTCAAAACTTGTGCATCTAGAGTAACCTTTTAGAGAATGTTGTATGTGCATACTTGTTTGTACATGATGTGATTGAATGTTAGTTTCTTTTATTCCATTTTATTACATTTACCACAAGTTTTCTAAAATACTAGACGATTTTAAAAAAGTCCCCAATTTTTCTATCTGTTTCCATACACTGTCTAAAATTCTTGTTTTATTTAAACCCTGGACGATTTTTCAAATTCTCCTTTGTTTTCCTCAAAACTCTAGGAGGTTTTATCCATCCTTCCTTTTTTCTGGATCTCAAATTTCCTGCTTCATTTTTTTTATCCTGCCTGCATCTTTTTCAAAATCCTTATATTTTCCTATGTTTTATTCTAATTTTTCATGTTTTCCAATCTGATGGCATCCAGTCAACTTGATTCAATCTTTCCTGAGGGTCACATCTCCTATGAGGTGCGACAAGATCTTCCTGAACATCGAACTCTCAGCACTGGATCCTTCATTCCTCGGTGGTATTATTCATGGCTCAAGAACTTCTCTCATATGTTTCCGGACCATTTAAGTGATTGTGGATTAGAACTGGCATCCGCAGTGGGAAAGAAGACAATCAACGACAATTTGATCCACGCACTAGCAGAGCGGTGGAATCCGAGCAGTAGTACCTTCTGGTTTCCATGGAGGGAAATGACTTTGTTGATGGATAAATTCTCAGAGATTATGGGATTACCTGAACCAGCTGGTCAGCCTGGAGATCCATTGGAGAAACAATTTTTGATCAATGTCAAGGGTCTGGATCCCCGAGACGCGTTAGCCCGCATGACAGGACGCAAGTCTTAGCCATTGATAGAGAAGAATGGAAATGAATATGTGAACCTACTTGAAATCTATAGAGAGTATGGGGCATTTGTGGAAGTCAACTCCTTATCGAACCGCTCGAGAGAGAATCCAGAATGCGATGGCCTTATGCACTGTGGGATTGACTCTCTTTCCAGATGGATGGAATTATGTGGATATCAGGATAGTTCAACTTCTGCGAAGGTGGGAAAGTCGACAAACCAACCGCCTCTCTATAGTCATGGCCGCACTCGCTTTTCTATACCGAAGGTTGACCCGTTTCACACTCAGAGAATCAGTTCTAGTCGAAGGGTGCACCTATGCATTGCAATCTTGGTTCCTCCGGCATGTGCCAGCCCGAGCCAGTTCATTCAGAAACAATGGTGAAAACTTTCTTCCAGTTGCGCGATACTGATTCTTGATCGATAACCTTCAAAAGGAAGAAGTCATATCATACTACTTTGATCGTCAGGAATCACCTCCTAGATATACTTATGCATACGGCAAGCGGTCCAGGCTACTTGGCCCCTTCTTCTGCGCATACTATCATCCAGAGCGCTATGTCAGGCAGTTCTCTCAGAGAAAGTGTGAACACCCCAAATTTTTTAAAATGTTGTAAATATTTCCTTTTTTTGCCCCTGACCCCATTTTCTGAGTAATTAGGTCACTTTTAAATCTAAATTCCAAATATTTCTCAGATTTTACTGAAATTAAATTCATTTTTATATGTCTGACTCAATTACGGATCCGGATCCAATATCAAAATCCAAATTTGAGCTTCGTTATCCAATTTTTAAACCAAATTCTCAAAATTACCAAAATAACTTTTTGAAAGGCTCAGACAGTTCGTCTGGTATCCTGTTGGATCCACATCTCTGTATTTCTCGATTTGAGGATTAAGCCTCGAATATTTCCTCAAAATCCAGATATAAACCCATTTTCTGAAGTAAACAAACCCATATTCTTAGAAAACCCTTCTTTTGTAAATATTTCCAATTTTTTTTTTGCAAAAATAGTTCAAAAATCCCTTAGTTTTAGATTTTTTACATAAAAAACACAAATATATATATATATATATATAGAAAATACAATATATATATATATATACAAATAAAAAATGGCTTCTTAAACCACCCTTTTTTAAAAAGAAATCGTAAAAAGGCCCCTTTTTGAAGATTGTCTTTGTTAAAAACCATTTTTTAGAAAAAACTTTCTGAAAAGAGCCACCCTTTTTGTAAAATTTCAGAAAATTCAGGACCAAATGAGAAGAAGGCCTAATGGCTTTTTGTTATAAAACAGAAGCCGCAAGCCTCCGTTTGATCATCGATCATTCTGGTATCCATTCCCCTCCTTCCTCTCGAAGCTTCATCGCCTCCCTTGCATCGATCACTTTCCCTCCTGCTTTCCCTTTTTTTTTCATGTTTCTGCTAACCTCTCTTCTTTCTTCCTTTGTTACTTCCTCAATTGGCTGAAGGAGGTCAATCCCTACACAGGGCTACGCAATACGAGCAAGCCAGA
Organism: Nuphar pumila; assembly: GCF_984573655.1. NCBI lineage: Eukaryota > Viridiplantae > Streptophyta > Magnoliopsida > Nymphaeales > Nymphaeaceae > Nuphar > Nuphar pumila. Next base: position 57,085,999 of record NC_143258.1, read on the forward strand.
AGGGCGAATCTTCCTGCTCCATCAGGAAGGTAAGCGTCATTCCTTTCCCTTTTCATTTTTCTTTTTTTTCTTTCTTTTGCTTTGTTTTTATTTTTATTTTTTCTATTTCGGGCCCGTAAATGCACCATTGAAGGTGTTGAGTTGCCTATGGCAACCTCAACACCTCCCTGTGCGATATTAACAGAATCCTTGCATTCCGACAGTGCTTTTTGCATGTTTTCCCCATCTTACTTCGATTTCCTACTTTGCATTAATTTTCCCCTCTTTGTTAATCTTTGATTGCTTATTTGTACTCTAATTTTTCTTTAAAATTCTGATTTCCCATTCGTTTGTCGATGAGTTCTGCCGGAATCCGGCAATCGTTCGATTACCAGAGTTGGAGAATGTCCAATCAATCATCGGTGCGTTGATTTTTTTTTTCTTTTTGATTTAATCGGACGATTATCCGCTGATTCTCTGGCGATCATGCTCATTCTGATAGCCGTGTCGCCGGATTGTCTTGGTCGGAATTTTGAATCGACCCTGCTCCATCAGAATTGTCCCCGCCAGTTTTTGTTTTTCGGCAACCATGCTCGTGCTAATAGTCGAGTTGTTGGATTACCTTGATCGATTTCCCGGATAGATGTCAGACTCTCATCAGGTTCCTGTCACGACTGCGATCCAGCCCAATTCTCCGATCAATTTTTTTTTTTTGTCGGAATGGTCTCTGCTTTTCCTTGTTTTTCGGCAGCATATTCATGCTAATGGTCATATTGTTGGACCATTTTGATTCGATTCCCGGATTGATGTTAGCTTGTCAGAGCGATTCTGGTTGATGTCCCCTTTTCCGGCGAGCACACCATTGCTCATAATCCCTGAGTTACTAATCTTTAGCTCAGTTCGATCAATCACTTTGCCGCGGAATTCGTGAGATTCTAACTGTTTTCCGGCAGTCAAAGTTTTGTTGGATTCTGACCAAATGAAAATTTGGCCGTTAAAATTTAGAATCTGTTGGCACCACCAGAACTCCAGCAAGTAATTGTTAGCCCACTGACAAAATTCTAGAAGCTAAGGGTTTGAGTTTCGGCCTGATATTTGAAGCGTGATCCTAGTAATCATCTCACTTTCAAACTCATTTGTTGGGATTCTAGTTCGATCACTTGATTATCAGTAACGAGTTAACACCTGAATTTCTGATCGTTTGATCTCCAGTTTAATTATTGGATGTATGCTTGGTTGACAGACTTTCGAAATTGGATCATCTGATTTCCGAAATTTCAATCGATTGCCTGAATATTTGAAGTCTTGATCTGGTTCCAGATTTTCAACCGGAGGTTAATATTTTTTTTTTGTTACTGGACTGTTCTGATCGGATGCCTAGATCCTGTTTGAATACTGAGACACTGATTTGCTGATTTATCAATGTTTGGAGCAAATCATTGATTTGCTGAAGTGTGGATCAAAGTCTTTTTTTTTTGCTGAGATCTGAATTCAAATAATCAAATCATTGATTTGCTGAAGTTTGGATCAGAGTCTTTGTTTGCTGAGATCTGAATTCGAATAAGCAAATCATTGATTTGCTGAAGTGTGAATCAAAGTCTTTGTTTGCTGAGATCTGAGTTCGAATAAGCAAATCATTGATTTGCTGAAGTGTGGATCAGAGTCTTTGTTTACTGAGATCTGAATTCGAATAAGCAAATCATTGATTTGCTGAAGGGTGGATCAGAGTCTTTGTTTGCAAGGATCCGAACCAGAAAATCATTGATTTGCTGAAATTCGAATCAGAATTTTTGTTTCCTGAGATCCAAAATAGCAAATCATTGATTCACTAATGTCCGGATCGAGTTCCACTTGTTTGCTAATGCTTGGGTGGTATATCATGGGTCTGTCAATCTCCTTAAATATGATTGATGGGGTTTGTTTGAAAATTTTATTATGAGCTCCATTAGAATAAGGCACACAGTATTTTATTGCCCATTCAATATGATATTTTGTCTATTATCTAGCACTAACTCTGTCTTTTCGCAGGAGATACAAGTAAAAAAAAAAAAGAGAGAAATGTTATTTTCTTCCCTAGTTTGGAAATTGTAAATTCAATTTCGATTCCAAGAGTTGTAATAGTTAGATATCAATGAGAAATTTTCCTTTCCAGCCCCTAGATTAGAATGTATGAGCATATATGTCTTAGAAATGACTTGTTTTCATATCATTTTCCTCTTTTATTTTAAAAATTCACGAATGGGAACACGAATGACACGTACACCATTCTAATAGGAGGTGATCAAATTCTAAGTTGATGATTTACACCAATGGCCATAGTCAAGGTGTGAACAAAACTTAGAATTTTCATCTTTAATGGAATAACACAGGATCCACACTGGGTCACTTTTCAAAAAATCATCATATTTTCAAATATCTTCTTCTTTTATCAAAGTTTAACTTAAAATTAACTCGAAATATATATCAATGGCCATAGTCAGAATATATTGAGAGTTAATTTCATTTTAAACTCTATAAAAGCACCAAAATATGTTTCATTCTTCACTTGAATTCAAATATGATTATTATATAATACATTCAATGACCATAGTCAGGGATGTATTACATCTTCAATCTTGTTTTAATTCACTTAAAGAATGAAATACACTTTTCAAATCCAATTTTAAAATTCTATAAATTCATTCATCATTTAGGATAGAATTGCATCATATTTTCAAAATTCTTTTCAAAATCCAAGTGATCCTGACTATCTTTTCTTCAAATTTCCATTTCAACTCATCAATTCTATCTTATTTCAAAAGTTCAAAATCCAGCTTGACTTTAAAATTTCAAGTTCATTTTATATTCAAAATTCTCATTCAAATCAAATTTCCAAAGTTCAATTTGACTTTGAAATTTCAAATTCACTTTCAAGATTCAATTTCAAAATTCGAGTCAACATCTCAAAATCCAAATTCAAAGTTCAATTTAACTTTGAAATTTCTGATTCATCTTCTGATTTCAAAGCGCAAGTTTTAAATCAAGTTCATCCTTTATTTCTTGATTCTCAAAATTCAAAATCAAAAGTTTTGAGATTGATTCTGGATCTCAAAATTCGATTCTTTACTAAAGTTTTAAATTCAATATGGGTTTTCAAAACCCAGATCCATCTTCCAAAGTCCCATTTGGGTTTTCTAAATCCAAAATTAGAACCCAATTTCAGTTCGGATCCAGATTTCAGATCCAATTCTATATTGGATCTTAAACTTCAGATCCAATTCCATTTAGGATTCCAGAATTTAACTTAATATTGGATCTCAGACTTTGGATCCAATTCCATTTAGAATTCCAGAATTCAACTTCATTTTGGATCTCAGACTTCAGATCCAATTTCATTTAGGATTCAAGAATTCAACTTCATTTTGGATCTTAGACTTCAGATCCAATTCCATTTAGGATTCCACAATTCAACTTCATTTTGGATCTCAGACTTCGGATCCAATTCCATTTAGGATTCTAAAATTCAACTTCATTTTGGATCTCAGACTTCAGATCCAATTTCATTTAGGATTCCAGAATTCAACTTCATTTTGGATCTCAGACTTCAGATCCAATTCCATTTAGGATTCCAGATTTCGAACCCAACTCCATCTTGGATCTCAGACTTCGGATCCAGTTCCATCTTGGATACTAGACTTCAGATCAAAATTTCATTTATTTCAAAAATTCTCAATTTTCAAAGCCAATTTCAAATCTATTTCTCAAGTCTAAATCCAAATTCAATTCCTATTTAGATATTGAATTCAAAATCAATTCTTGACAATCGATCCCAATTCCAATTCTTGACAATTGAAAATCCATCCTTATTTCAAAATTTGCAACTCCCCTGTCTCTTCATCCACAGACTTATCTCTCCAAAATCCTGACTTGTAAATTCAAGTCTCTTCTTCCAGATCTATCTCAAGTTCTAAGTTAGATTCAACTTTCAAAAAACCATTTCTTCACTCCACTATCAAGTTCATCTCAGAAACACTTGGAAATTTCCAAATCATTTTCTCAAAAGAGCATATATCTTTGCATTCACACAAGCATGATTCTTTGTGCATTTAGACTTAGAATAAATTCTTAGATAATATTTTAGCAAAGTGAAAAGGCATAAATTCGATCCTTGGTTTGATTACCCCTGGTAAAGGCGGCAGGAACGGTCAAACCTCGTACCGACGAGCGTCCCGTCTATCTATGTTTTCCCTCAAATATTTTCAAAATGGAGGCGAGTAATTTTTCTAAATATTTTCAAATTAAGGTCAAGTGAGACCTTCGCAAAAGAGTTCCTCTTCTCTTCTTTCTTTTCTTTTCTCTTCTTTCTTCTTTTCTGCCCTTTTATTTTCTCCCTTCAAAAATGAGGAAATAGAGGTTGGAAAGGAAAAGAGAAGGAAGAGAGAGAGAAACCACAAGAGAGGAAAAAATTTGTGATGATCACAGTTTTGGCGACCGAGATGGGACAACGTCTCCGTCCGGTCGATTTTTTGCCTTTTGCTTTGCTTTGATATTATCTAAGCCTTTATTCTATAAAAGTCATCTTCATTTTTTTCATGCAAACCTTAGGAGCCTATACTCTATCCTAAGCTGACATCATTGCATATAGGATCTAAGTATGGTTTGGTAGGACCATATTGAGGAGATTATTCCATGTTCACATTAGACTTAGGTCTGAAATACAACTCTCCTCAATTATAGAGATTGAATGCAAACAATGTATGCAAGTGTATGCTTCTATTCATTTAAATCCTATCTCTTTAGGACTCACATTAGAGCTTTCTGGTTTTATTACATGTTGAGCATATTTTTGAAAACATTCCTACCTATATTGTCCCGGTCTTCAAGTTGCTAGGCTGTCTCACTGAACCATAGTTTGGGAGAGAGCCTCACAACTGGACCACTTATTTGGGATCACACACCCCTACCACGTACCTAAGGGCCATAGTCCAAGGTATATCGGTAGGTGCTCAAGGAGGATGGGCAGCCTTTACCTTAGAACCAAAGAAATATTTTATATGCCACGTACTTTGAGCTTCGGCCTGAGTATATCGACGTACCTTAATTGGAATCAGATGATCTGAACCATAGAGTTAGGATTAAGGTCCTACAAGCCATTTCAAATATTGCATTTAGAGTCAGCCTTTTAGGGAGTGCTGTGTGTGCATCCTTGTTTGTGCAGCCGTGATTGTGCAATGTTTCCTTGTATTTTCCTATACATATCAAATCTTTTCAAAACCCTGGGTGTATTATTCAAAATTTCCCTTTATTTTCAAAAACCCCAGGTGTATATTTTTCCTTTATCTACATTCTTTCCTATTCTATTCTCTTTGAAAAACTCTGGAAATCCCTTTTCTAAATTTCCTTAATCTTTCAAAATTTCCGGGATTTGTGTCTATCATCTCCTTTTCATCAAATGTCTATCCGTAAGTCATGCATTCTATCTAATTTCCTTCTTCTTTTTCCCAGTATCATCGACGATGGCGTCCAATCCCCTTGATGATGTCTTTCCCAGAGATCATGTCTTCTGTCAGATAAAAGATGGATCCCCAGATCATCGAGTTATCCAGTCTCACTTCTTCTTCCCCCGGTGGTATTATTCTTGGTTCGCCACCTTCTCGCGTATGTTCCCAGACCACTTGGATGATTGTGGATTGGAGATGGCATCGACAGTAAGCAAGCGAACCATCAACGGTAGTCTGATTCAGGCTATGGCAGAACGGTGGAATCCACATACCTGCACATTCTGGTTTCCATGGGGAGAGATGACTTTGCTAATGGACGAATTCAGTGACATCATGGGATTGCCAGAACCAGCAGGGGAGTCAGATGATCATGTCGAGCAGCAGTTCCTGATCAATGTCAAGGGGATAGATGTTCGAGAAGCATTAGCCAGGGCAACAAGGAGCAGATCTTGGCCTCTTAGAGAGATCAACGAAAGTCAGTCCATCGATCTGTTTGGACTCTATCGCAAGTATGGAGCCTACGAGTAAGTTGACACCTTGTCTCGAGCAACAAAAGAAAGAATCCAGCATGCCATGATCCTATGTACAGTGGGATTAGCATTCTTTCAGGACGGTCAGAATTTCATCGATGTCAGAGTTGCTCAACTCTTTCGAAGATGAGGAAGCAAGCAGACCCATCAGCTTTCAGTGTCCATGGCAGCTCTAGCCTTTCTCTACCGAGGTTTGGCTCATTTCGCCCTTGGAAAGACCATTTTGGTTGAAGGATGCACTTATGCCCTGCAATCTTGGTTCTTGCGTCATGTGCCGTCAAAAGCCAGTTCCTTCAGGTTCAACAGTAAGAAGCCGCAGTCTGTTGTTCAGTATCGAGCTTTGATCGAGAGTCTGTATCAGGAAGAGATCCTTTGGGATTACTTTGACAGACAAGAATCAGTTCCTCGCTACACCTTTGCTCGTAGAAAACGTTACAGATTGCTTGGTCCTTTTTTTTATGTCGACTATCAGCCAAAGAGGTGTCTCAGACAGTTCTCGCAGCGGCAGATTCATGTCAACACTAGCTTCACGGCGGGCCACATGCCAGAATTCGATCTGCAGTCGGATCAGTGGTCTGAGGCATACCATGTAATCAAGTACACTTGGGACTCATTCATTCTTTTTTCTGTATTTCCTGGACCCAATGTATCTTCTGAATATCGAGAATGGTGGCAAACTGTCTGCCCACCTTCTCTTTGTCTTTGAATTTTGTCATCAATGAAGATCAACTTTTGTTATGTTAAAAAGCTGTTTTTGGGCCAAATTTTTCTTTTATAGCATAAATGGTCACGATTCTCGTGACAACCTCATCCCTAGTGATGGAACATTTCCTTCTATTCTTCTTCAAATATCTCTTATCATGATGGACGACCTCGCCTAGGTAACAAGGCACATTTTCCGTTATCACAAAGTGGTAACGCAATTATCACAAGTTTTGTGGTGACCCGATCCCTGGTGATGGGATAACCTGTTTAATTGTCTATCAATTCCTCCATTCCGGTCTTTTCTCAAAAAGTTGTTGTTTTCCAAAAAGTTCATCCGCGCTCTAACCATTCCCTTTTCTTGCAGAAATCATTGGCATTTGTCAGAATGGTTTAGACGAGAGTTTAAAAAGAAATGACACCTCAGCAAAGTGACAGCGAGATTGAAGCAATGGACTCTCCCAAGTCAGTCAGAGGGCAGGGTCAGAGCAAAGGCGATGATATTGATCCTGCTATGTACAGTCTGTTTCAGAAAATGATGGCAAGAATGTTGTCAGAACAAGTTGAGGCTAGTCTGAAGAAGGTCATTCCAAAGAAAAAAGTTGTGAAAACGCCCGTCAGAATTGTCAGAAAGAAAGTCCAGCCTGACACCACTTCTGAGGAATCAGAATCAGCCGAGGAAGAATCAGAAGAGGAAGAGCAGCTTGTGTATAATCAGAATCCTCCGCGGCAGTTTGTGAAGATCGCTGCAGATCCCGAATCAATAAACAAACCCATTCCAGTTGAAGATCTGATGCACGAGAAAATGAGAGAAATGACTCGAGCAATTAAGGACATCTAGGTCAAAAGCAAGGGCAAGCAGACCTATTCTGATGAAGACTTCTACAACGGCCTAGACGGGGATGACAATATGGAAAATCTCCCTCGCAAGTTCCTCAAGTTTGATGGAACGGGCAATCCCAAGGCTCATTTAGCCACGTTCTATGCTGAGTGTGGTCGTTTCAGAAAAGACAACAGGGCATTATTCATTTGCTTTCCTCGCAGCCTAGAGGAAACAACGGCCAGGTGGTATGCAGACCACATCAACCCTATCGAATTACGAGAGTTCGATAAAGTCATAAATCTCTTTATTGAGTGCTTCATGTTCAATATTGAGGCCTCACCAACTCTCAACCATCTATACAATTTGAAGCAGAATGAGAATGACAGAGCTGGTGAATTCATACACAGGTGGAGGAGCACCTGTAACAAGATGCCCTGCAAATTATTTTGAACAACTTTGCTCAGCCTCTGAGGAATCTCATTTCCACATCCCCAGCAAAGTCATTCATCAAGCTGATTGAGAGAGCCGAGTGGCTCGAAATAGGACTGGACAATGGCCTATATGAGGGTTACCCTTTCGTCCGAGGAAACCCCAAGTAGAAGAAGAAGGCACACACTGCTTATTCTATAGAATTCTCAGGCCATAGCAGCAGTTCTGGCAGCAAAAAGAGCAAGAAGAATCGCCGAAAAGATTCAGGAAGCTCCCACGCGGAAAGAACAAACTCTGCAGCCCAGAATGGGAAATTTGTTAAGCCACAGCCCGTTCAGTCAGCACCACAGCCTGAAGCAAGGAAGCAAGAAAAGCCGAAGCATGAGGGATGGAGTTATGATCGGGAATTACAGACTGTTGGACATGACACCGAACATTGTTTTGTCCTCAAAAACATCATTCAGGACTGTATCGACAAAAATTTGTTGATCGAGGATGAGGATGAGCAACAACCCAAAATTTTGTCCAAGCCCTTTCCTAAACATTCTGCATCGGTGATTTAAGAACAAACAATCTTTTTCAAGAACAGTATTCTGCCATGTTCCAGCCAGGACATTCAGGATCAACATCAGGTCCTAGTCCTTCGTCAAGCGCAGTCTTCCGCCAAGAGGGTGGATATTACTGCATTTTCTAGCAGCAAGAAACCAACTAAAGAGCCAGCGAAAGTAACGACAGACATTGCCAAGCCAATCCCCAGGATTCCGAAGCGCTTCATCAAGGCAGCTTCGAAGAAAGGGGAGACTTCAGGGTCAGTACATAAGCCAATTACTGCTCTATCAAACATCTCTATCCTAGACCTGACCCATGCTTTGCCTGAACACCAACAAGTGCTAGAAGATCTGCTAAGAAAGATCAAGGTCAAACCTAGCACAACTCCACAGGATATGGCTCAGATCGTCAATCAACCAATAATGAATGCACCAATAACATTTTATGATGAGGATTTGCCAAAGCCTCATTCATTCCATAACAATGCCTTATACATAGTGGTGCAGACCAGGGGCATGACAGTCCCTCATGTGCTTGTTGATGGAAGCAGCAGCCTCAATATCTGTCCCTTGATGACAGCCAGGGCCTTGGGCCTCAAAGAAGAAGAATACACCCCGAATCCCATAACAATCTACAGTTTTGATAACCATGGGCAGACGGCTAAGGGGAAGATCTTCCTTGAAATCTTCATCAACTATTCAATGCATACAGTCCTGTTTCACGTAGTGAATGTGCCACCCACGTACAACCTTCTGCTAGGACATACCTGGATTCATAATACCAATGTTGTTCCTTCAACACTGCATCAGTGCATCAAGTGGTCAAAGGGAGACATGATTACCACAGTTTTAGAAGAAGATCTAGAGGAAAGACTCCCGCAACCAATGATTCCCCGTCCCACTTTCATTGCCGACATCCCAAGCATTCGGGAGGTCGATGAGATTAATCTTAGTGAAAGCCTAGACATCCTGAAGCTAAAGGAAGTCCAGCCAACTGAGAATGTCACGGCAGTAGTTCAGTGGCAGGGACCTCATTTTTACAATATTAGAGGATGCCTCCATTGCACTTCTTTCAAGGATCATCCTCTTTTCCCTCAATTCTCGAAAACCAAAAAGGGATTTGATTTACTGATAAAGCATGACTATCAGCCCTTCAGGGGCCTGGGTAAAAATGAGGACAACATGATAGAGCTAATTGTCCCCGCTCGGCATGTTGAGGGTACAGGTTTGGGTTTTTCAGGACAGTCATTCGGCAGAAAGACCACTTTCATCAAAGAAATAGAGTGAAGGCATTGCTAGTGTTTTCTACTTTCCTTCTCTTTTCATCTTGTAGGTGCAAAATCCGCCCCAGTTTTTTTTCTTTTCTTCATCAACAATCATATGTAAATATCAAAGTTATTCAAATCAATGAAATTTTGGTTTTCTCCTCTCATCTTGGCGTACACGATTCTTTGCTTATACCTTTGTCTATGTTATCATTTTTTGTTTCTGTACAAAAAGCTATTTTCGAACATCTTACCTTTTTCTCAAAATCCTTCTTTGCGCTTTTCAGGACTGCCAGGATCATGGCTCCTAAATTACTCAAAAGGCTCGTTATCAATACCAACTTTTCTCAAAATAATTCCAAACCGGCCAGAATCTGCAAGGCAAAGGCAGGGGCAGAAGTCAGTAAAGTGACCGAGCAGATCAAAGAATTAGCAGAGTTCGATTCAGCGATTCAAGAATTGCCAAAATTTGTCAGTATTCAGAAGCAGGATGAACCATCGCCGTTGGTCCAGAATCCGATAGAAGATGTCAATATTGGTTTAGAAGATGATTCGAAGATCCTCAAAGTTGGTTCCAGCCTAAGTTCAGATGAGAAGGAAAGGCTCATCCATTTTCTCAAACAACATCAAAAAGTCTTTGCATGGACTTGTGAAGATATGCCAGGCTTAGATCCCAAGCTAGTCGAGCATCGTCTTGTGTTGAGGCCAGCTGTCAAGCCGATCAAACAGAAACTCAGGAAAATGGATCCCCGCGTGGCACCACAAGTTAAAGAAGGACTTTAGGAGTTGCTAAAGGCAGGATTCATCCGAACCATTGACTACCCAGACTGGTTGGCAAACGTCGTAGCAGTTCCTAAAAGGAATGGCAAAGTTCGGATATGCATTGATTTCAGGGATCTGAACAAGGCCACCCCTAAAGATGATTATCCACTTCTCAACATCGATCTGTTGATCGATAGCACAACAAGCCACGCCATGTTTTCCTTTATGGATGGATACTCAGGCTATAATCAGATCAAATTGGCTGCTCGTGACTAATCCAAAACTTCTTTTACTACGCCTTGGGGTACCTTTTGCTATACAGTCATGTCGTTTGGGCTCAAGAACGCCAGGGCAATCTATCAAAGAGCAATGACAGTTATTTTCCATGACCAGAAGCATAAGAACATGGATGCCTATGTGGATGACATCCTAGTCAAATCGAAAGAAGGAGAGGATCATCTTGATGCTCTCGGACAAGTCTTTGAAAGACTTATTCTCTACAAGTTGAGACTCAATCCGCAGAAGTGTGTCTTCAGAGTAGAGTCGGGCAAGCTCCTTGGCTACATGATCAGCAAGAAAGGCATAGAGGTGGATCCTACCAAGGCAAAGTCAATCATTGATATGCCGCCTCCCACCAAACTAAAAGAACTGTGAAGCCTTTAGGGGCGCATTCAGTCTATTCGGCGCTTCATATCCAATTTGGCCATAAGATGCGAGCCCTTCAATCACTTGTTGAGAAAAGAAGTGAAATTTGAGTGGGGATCAAAATGTCAGCTCTCATTTGAACGCATCAAGCAGTACCTCCTCAATCCACCGATTCTAAAGCCACCATAACTTGGAAAGCTGCTCCTCTTGTATATTTCTGTCAATCAGAATGCTTGTGGCAGATTCCTTGCGCAGTATGAGGAAGGCAGCCGGATAGAGCATGCCATCTACTATATAAGCAAGACCTTCAGCGATTATGAGAAAAGATACTCTCAGATGGAAAAGACATGTCTAGCTTTAGTGTGGATGTGTCAGAAGTTAAGACATTATCTGATGGCCTCAAAATCAAAATTTTGTCAAGACTCAATCCTCTCAAATACATCCTTGAGCAGCCTTTCCTTACTGAGCGGATTGCAAAATGGCAAGTTCTCTTAATGCAGTATGACTTGGAATATGTTTCTCAGAAGTTAGTCAAGGGTCAGTCCATCGCAGATCAGTTGGCAGATTTCTCGTTGACAGAAGAGATCAAGGAGGAAGACGATTTTTCGGATGATCACATTTGTAGCATTCAAGAATCTCCAATTTGGACACTATTCTTTGATGAAGCTAGGAATATGTCTGGTATAGGGATTGGGATCTTGTTGATCACTCCTGAAAAGGAGATGATCCCTTATTCTCTCAAACTCAGCTTTTAATGTACTCACAACATGGCTGAGTATGAAGCTCTAATACAAGGCCTCAAAATTCTGCAAGACTTCAATGTCAAGAGAGTGCATGCCTTTGGTGATTCATTGCTTGTTGTCAGTCAAGTTAATGCTGAATGGCAAGTCAAGGATTCAAAATTAATTCCCTATCAGAAGATTGCCTTAGCTCTCATAGGCAACTTTGAAGAATTTCAGCTCAATCATGTCAAGAGGGAATACAATCACATAGCAGATGGCCTAGCCTGTCTGGGTTCCATTTTGTCTTTTAAAGATAGTGAATCATGTCGTTCCTTCGAGATTGGCAGATTTGATCAACCTGCTTACATTCCAGCTGAGCAAGTAAACCAAGCCACTCAGAAAGAGAAGCCTTTGTACCAAGACATCAAAGACTTTATTGAAAATGGTGAATTTCTATTAGAGATGTCAAGAAAGGAGCAACATGCGATCCAACGCATGTCAGCCCGTTATTTCATTCTTGCCAATACTCTTTACCGTCGTGGATTCAGTTCTGAGTATGCCAGATGCTTAGATAAGGATGAACCCATGAAAGTCGTCTCAGAGCCACACAAGGGAATTTGTGGTGGTCATGTTTGCTACCAAATACTCGTCAAACAAATTATCCGAGTAGGGTATCATTGGAAAACCATGCAGCAGGATTGCCATTATTTTGTAAGAAAGTGTATAAAATGTCAGATACAGGCACCTCCCATTCATGCGCCAACCGCCTATTTGCAGTCTGTGGTTTCTCCTTGGCCTTTTTCGATGTGGGCCTTCGATGTGGTGGGCCCAATCACTTCTTCGGCTTCTAATGGCCACCGATATTTCCTCGCAGCTACAGAATACTTCACCAAATGGGTCGAAGTTGTAACTCTGCGAATGGTGGAAGGCCGACACATGGTTTCTTTCATTCATAAGAACCTTCTTTGCCGCTTTGGCATCCCACATGATATTGTGTCAGACAACGACAGTCACTTCAAGAATTAGAGGATGAAGACCTTTTGCTCGAAGTTCAGGATTCATCACCATTTCTCGGCACCTTATTATCCTCAAGGTAATGGCCAGGCAGAGGCCACCAACAAGATTTTGATCCGCATTCTGGAAAGAACTGTGGAAATGGGCTGTGATTGGCACGAGAAGATGCATGATGCACTCTGGGCGTACTGAACCACCATTCGGACCCCAACCAACGCTACTCCTTTCGAGCTTGTCTACGGGACCCAGGTGGTATTACTTCTCCATGTTCAAAAGCCCGCGTTCAAATTCGCGTCGCTTATAGAACTCCCGCTTGATCAGTATCAGCAGCAAAGGTTGGTACAACTTGATCTGTTAGACGAGAAAAGACTCAAAGCAGCAAAGCACGCTCAAGCCTATCGTCAGAGGATAGCTCGACACTATGACAAGTCAGTGATTGAAAGAAGATTTCGAGTTAATGATCTTGTGATCAGATCAAGAGCTCATCTTAAGCATCAGCCGAAGGGCAAGTGGTCACCCAATTGGGAAGGCCTTTATGTGGTTAAGGAAGTGCTGCCTCGTAATTTCTATCGTTTGATCAACGCAGATGGGGTGGAACTTCCAGATCCTATCAATGCTTTGCATTTAAAGAGATTTTATACTTAAATTGTTCGTCCTAGCTTTTTGTACTTTTCAAAAGGTCTTTTGCAATAAAGCAATAATCTTCTATCAAATTCTCACATTCTTCTCCATAATACTGGGGCATTTTATTTTGATCTATACTTGTCTTCCTTCATCATATGCAGGCAGAATCAGACAAACTTTTTCTAAAAAAACTTTATTAATCTTTTAGTTAATCTTAATTTTCTTGTTAATTACATTCATTTTGTTTTTCAATTTAATAGAAATTTCATCAGTTTATTATCAATTTTATCAATTTTTGTCAAGTTTTTATCAATTTCACTAAAATTTTATCAATCTTTACAAACCCTTTCAGGCTAAGGTATAAACCTGATGCCTCGTTTCAATGAGGTATTCCTTTATTCTTTTTCCCTCTCAGGTTAAGGGATAAACCTGAACCTCGTTCCGCGAGGTCCTTTGTTTTCTTTCGGGACAAGGGATAGTCCTAAAATCTTTTTCATCAATTTTCCTCAAAATTCTGCCTATTTCTACCAATCCTTGTTCTATTGTCAATCTCATCAAATTTTGATTCTTTTTCTTTTATCAATTCTTTTTCATCCTTTATCGATTTCTATCAATTCTTTTTGGTTTTGTCAAAATTCTCTTCGGGATAAGGGATAATCCTGGAGACCATCGTAATAAAATTCAAATCTTAGGCCACCTTGGGTCGAGGATCTTGAATAAGTTTCTCTTCATAATCGTCAGAATCTATTCATGCCCTTTGTCAATTCTTCTAAAATCTGACTCTTGGGTAGGAATAATTTCCTTCCTATCTGAGTTCCGACTCAGGTTTTTGTTTTCATTTCATTTTTCATCATTATTTTGAAGATCCGGGTTCCGACTCGGGTTTTCTCTTTTTGTTTCATTTGAAGTTTCGAGTTCCGACTCGAACTTCCTATCGGATTCAACGCTCGTGTTAGAACCTATCGTTCCTTTGAAGATTCGAGTTTCAAAACTCGAGTTTTCCATTATTATTATTATTTTGAAGATTCGGGTTCTGATTCGGGGTTTTCCCTTTTTGTGTTGTTTGAAGTTTCGAGTTCCGACTCGAACTTCCTATCGGATTCAATGCTCGTGTTGGAACCGATCGTTCCTTTGAACATACGAGTTTTTCAAAACTCGGGTTTTTCGTTTTATTATTATTTTGAAGATCCGGGTTCCGACTCGGGTGTTCCCTTTTTATATATATATATTTTTATTTTCGGAGTTTCGGGTTCTGACTCGGACTTTCTTTTGGTTTCAATGTTCATATTGGACCAATTGTTACATCAAGAATTCGAGTTCTCAAACTTGTTTTTCTCATTCTTTCTTTTATTTTGAAAAACCGGGTTCCGACTTGGGTTTTCCCTTTTATATATATTCTTATTTTCGAAGTTGCGAGTTCCGACTCAGACTTCCTATCGTATTCAACGCTCGTGTTGGAACCGATCGTTCCTTGGAAAATTCGAGTTTTCAAAAACTCAATTTTCTCTTTTGTCTTTTATTTTAAAAAATCGGGTTCCGACTCGGGTTTTCGCTTTTGTATATATATTCTTATTTTTGAAAGCTCTGAGTTCCGACTCAAACTTCCTATCGGATTTGACGCTCGTGTTGGAACTGATCGTTCTTTTGAAAATTCGAGTTGTCAAACTCGGGTTTTCCATTTTGTCATTATTTTGAAGATTCGGGTTCCGACTCGGGTTTTCCCCTTTTTATATCGTTTGAAGTTTCGAGTTCTGACTCAAACTTCCTATCAGATTCAACGCTTATGTTAGAACTGATCGTTCCTTTGGAGACTCAAGTTTGCAAACTCGGGTTTTCCATTTTATCTTTATTTTTGAAGATTCGGGTTCCGACTAGGTTTTTCGCTTCCCCTTTCAGGTTAAGGGACAAACCTGAACTTCCCCTTCAGGATAACGGATAATCCTGAAACACCGACAATCATTCCCGCTTCAGTTTCCAAACATCTTAGGAGTGTCGGTCTCTTCTTCAAAATCCAGTGCTCATACTGGTAGATTTTCAAAATCCAGTGCTCATACTGGTGCATTTTTTAAAACCCAGTGCTCGTACTTGTGTGCATTCTTCAAAACCCAGCGCTCGTGCTAGTGTGTCTTTTAAAATCCAGTGCTCGTACTGGTACATTTTCAAAATCCAGTGCTCGTACTGGTGTGTTTCAAAATCCAGTGTTTGCACTGGTGCGCATTTTCGAAAACCCAACATTCGTACTGGTGCACTTTCGAAACCCAATGCTCGTACTGGTATGCACTTTTGAAAACCCAGTGCTCGTACTGGTGCTTTTTTAAAATCCAGTGCTCATGCTGGTATGTTTTTCAAAACCTAGTGCTCGTGCTGGTACATTTCTAAAATCCAGTGCTCGTGCTGGTACATCTAGCGCTCGTGCTTGTGTCTGGCTGGCTGATCAAGTTAGCCCTCCAGGTTCAGTCTTCCTACTAACCAATCATCAACAATTCAAGCTCTAAATCCTCAAATTTAACCTTCGGGTTATCATTTTGTCAAAAATCAATCTTTTACTCTTGCGAAGGACCCTCTTCAGGGAGAGTTTGAGGGAGCTCATTCCTTTCGCATACAACCATCTTTTGTTTACAAGAACCCTCTTTCAGGGAGAGTTTGAAGGAACTCGTTTTCTTCGCGAACAGTTTGCAAAACAACAGCCAACTCTACACAAAAGAACCCTTTTTTCTAGGGAGAGCTTTGATGGAAGCTCGTTTCTTTTTGTGGCCCCAATTTTTCTCATCTTTGGCCAACCCCTTCACAGACAACCCTCTTCTAGGGAGAGTGTGATGGACTCGTTCCTCTGTGATACTTAATCAAACTTTATTTTTTGGTCGCCTTTCCATAAGAGAAGCCTAGAGATAGGGAGTTTTGACGAAAACTTAATTTCTCTTCGAAAGTTCCGTTTTGCAAACACCTCCTCTTCAGGGAAGAGAGGAGTATTTCCAACTTCCCATTCAGGTAAGGGCTAAGCCTGAGTCTCTCTTTTTGGGGAAAAAGAGAGGAGAATTTTGTCATGGACATGTCGATCGGTTGTCAAGCAATTGCATTCATCAAGGATTTCAAGAGTATTTTGCCAATTAGCTATCAAAAGTCATTGTTGATCTCAAAATTTTCATCACATAAAGAATTTCCTCCAACTACATTTAGTATTATTTCCAAAAGAGCAAGACTTTTGCGAAATAAGAACTGAATTCAAGTTTTTTTTGTTGGTCAACCAAGAGGATGAAAAAAAATCTTCGATATGATCGACAAAGGAAAATTTCAATGATATTGAAAAGCCATAAGTGAATCGATATTGATCATAGCTATGGAACATTTTTAAAGATCATTCTTTTAGCAGTAAGATAATGGAAATATCTTGGGCAGTAAAAAAGAACCTACCCAACCCATATCTCCTCATTTATTTCAGCTGCAATCAAATATCCACAAAAGGGATCTCTCAATTGTCGTCAAGATGAAGACGAATATGCGAGCTAGACCCCCGAGGCCAAGGAAGATTTGGATCATCTCCGATATGAAGGAGTTTTTGACGGATCCTTCTAGGGAACGTTCAAATCACCGCCAAGATGAAGGCGACTGCAATGAACCTCCCGACAAACCCTAAAAGATATTTGATTTCTGCTATCATCTAGAGATTTTAACCCAAGAACCAATGTCATCAAGCATAACTCCTGAGAAAGAAAAAGAAGGATCGGAGCATCTCCAAGATGAAGGAGTTTGCGACGTACCCTTCCTTGAAAAAGAGAGAAAAGTCAGGACATCTCCAAAATGAAGGATGATGTAAAAACCCAAGAAAGCCCCATGATTCAAAAGAGTGTAAAAAGATCATCATGGGAAAAGCCTCAGGATATCAAACTGCCCGAAATTGCCAGGAATCTTCTTTATCTATGTGAAATTCTTTATTAATATCTTTTCGCCCAATTGCTTTTATGAAGCTAAGAATATTTCTTCTCCTTTCATATCAAAGAAATTGATATCTTCCTTAAAGAAACTCAACAACAACAAAATTTGAATTTGATTCTACAGAGTTAGCCCCATTGGAGTTAATACTCTAGGTAGAAAGAGGTGATATTTTCACACATATGCACAATTCAATCATTTTGAATCAACTACAATTTTTGGCATCTTATTGGCAATATTTTTTTTTCGTTATCCCAGCATGAAGTGAGAACTTAATGTTCGTTTTGATGTATCCTGATGTCATCCCTCATTAGGACTGAAAAGTCCTTTCCTTCTGTTTGATCTGAGTCTTTTGGATTTGCACACTTCCCTGTGTTCCTCATTGTCTCGCCATAGACAGTTCTCGCTCAGAATAAGGGTTAAACCTGAACTTTCTGCATAAGGCTTGTTATTATCAAAAGTTTTTTTCAGTCTCAGCAATGAGGCGCCCAAGAACAACCCCTTTTCAAGCTTTAGGGACCCCCATTTTCATCCTTTTGCAAACCCCTCTTGGACTTGTTGTGCGAAGTCTAGAAGTCCCATCACAGTTTTCTTGCTCCTCGAGGATTCTGTATCCATTCAGGCTAAGGATTAAACCTGTTACCTCGCTCCTCGAGGTATCACCCAAACCTTCTGCGAGAGGTCTTTTGTTTTTCAAAGACTGATTTAGTCTCAGTAATGAGACGCCCCAGATCATCCCTTTTCCAAGCTTTAGGGAACCTCTTGTTTTTCTCTTCTCGCAAACCCCTTTCAGATTTGTTCACCCAGATTCCGAAGGTCCCATCATGGTTTCTTCATCTGAGGATTCCATATGGTCGCCCCTTTCAGGTTAAGGGTTAAGCCTGAACCTCGCGCCACGAGGTATCTTCCGTTCAGGTTAGGGTTAAACCTGAATCTCGTTTTGGCGATGTATTTCTTTCTATCCCATCACAGTTTCTTCGTTCGAGGATTCCGTAGGGTCGTCCCTTTCAGGATAAGGGTTAAGCTTGAACCTCGCTCCATGAGGTATCTTCCGTTCAGGTTTGGGTTAAACCTGAGCCTCATTTTGACGAGGCAATCCTCCCAGTCTTATTATGGTTTTTCTCCACAAAGGAATCCATACTTTGTATATCCATCCGGAAAGGGTCATGCTTGAGTTTCATCTCATGAGGCATTTTTCTCAGAAATGTCCCATCAAGGTCCTCATATATTCCTTCCCCCATTCAGGTTATCTTGAGATATATTCGTCCCAACCAGGTTAAGGGCTAAACCTGAGTCATTCCAAAAGGCTGATTTTGACTCACCCATGAGACTTGATCAAAATTCTTATCTTTCATCATTTCGGGATCTTCGCCCAAAGACCCATCACGATTTCCTCACTTCTGTTATCTAGTCATATCATTTTTGAGGATTTCATCTTCCCAAAATCATTCAGGATAATGTATTAAGCTTGAGAAACCATGTCTTTCAAACAAATTCTTCCACACCGAGTTCAAACCGGATGACTGAGGCATTTTTCAAAATTTGGAGTGTTTTCTTTGCCACTAAGCTCGACCTCCAACCAGCTTAGTAGCAAAGAAGGGCATCTGTGAGCACCCCAATTTTTCAAAATGTAGTAAGTATTTCTTTTTTTTGCCCTGACCCCATTTTCTGAGTAATTGAGTCACTTTTAAATCTAAATTCCAATTATTTCTAAGATTTTACTGAAATTAAATTCATTTTTATATGTCTGATTCAATTTTGGATTTGGATCCAATATCAGAATCCAAATCTGAGCTTCGTTATCCAATTTTTAAACCAAATTCTCAAAATTACCAAAATAACTTTTTGAAAGGCTCAGACAGTTTGTCCGGTATCCTGTTGGATCCACAACTCTGTATTTCTTGATTTGAGGATTAAGCCTCAAATATTTCCTCAAAACTCGGATGTAAACCCATTTTCTGAAGTAAACAAACCCATATTCTTAGAAAACCCTTCTTTTGTAAATATTTCCATTTTTTTTTCAAAAATAGTTCAAAAATCCCTTAGTTTTAGAATTTTTACATCAAAAACAATATATATATATATATATATATATATATATATATATATATATATATATATATATATATATATATATATATATATATGTATATATATATATATATATATATCCAAAAAAAATGGCTTCTTAAACCACCCTTTTTGAAAAAGAAATCGTAAAAAGGCCCCTTTTTGAAGATTGTCTTTGTTAAAAACCATTTTTTAGAAAAAACTTTCTGAAAAGAGCCACCCTTTTTGTAAAATTTCAGAAAATTCAAGACCAAATGAGAAGAAGTCCTAACGGTCTTCTGTTATAAAACAGAAGCCGCAGACCTCCGTTTGATCATCGATCGTTCTGGTATCCATTCCCCTCCTTCCTCTCGAAGCTTCATCGCCTCCCCTGCATCGATCGCCTTCCCTCCTACTTTCTCTTTTTTTTTTCTGTTTCTGCTAACCTCTCTTCTTTCTTCTTCAATTGGCTGAAGGAGGTCAATCCCTACACAAGGCTACACAATACGAGCAAGCTAGAAGGGTGAATCTCCCTGCTCCATCAGGAAGGTAAGCGCCATTACTTTCCCTTTTCATTTTTCTATTTTTCTTTCTTCTGCTTTTTTTTCGTTTTTTTTTTCTATTTCGTGCCCGTAAATGCACCATTGAAGGTGTTGAGTTGCCTATGGCAACCTCAACACCTCCCTGTGTGATATTGACTGAATCCTTGCATTCTGACAGTGCTTTTCTCATGTTTTCCCCATCTTATTTCGATTTCCTACTTTGCATTAATTTTCCCCTCTTTGTTAATCTTTGATTGCTTATTTGTACTCTAATTTTTCTTTACAATTCTGATTTCCTGTTCGTTTGTCGCTGAGTTCTGCCGAAATCCGGCAATCGTCTGATTACCTGAGTTGGAGAATGTCCAATTAATCATTGGTGCATTGATTTTTTTTTTTCTTTTCGATTTAATCGGACGACTATCCGTTGATTCTCTGGCGATTGTGCTCATTCTGATAGCCGTGTCGCCAGATTGTCTTGGTCGGAATTTTCAATCGACCCTGCTCCGTCAGAAATGTCCCCACCAGTTTTTGTTTTTCGGTAACCGTGCTCGTGCTAATAGTCGAGTTGCTGGATTACCTTGATCGATTTCTCGGATAGATGTTGGACTCTCGTCAGGTTCCTGTCACGACTGCGATCCATCCCAATTCTCCGATCGATTTTTTTTTTGTCAGAATGGTCTCTGCTTTTCCTTGTTTTTTGGCAGCATATTCATGCTATTGGTCATATTGTCGGACCATTTCGATTCAATTCCCGGATTGATGTTAGCTTGTCAGAGAAATTCTAGTTGATGTCCCCTTTTTCGGTGAGTGCACCATTGCTCGTAATCCTTGAGTTACTAATCTTTAGCTCAGTTCGATCAAACACTTTGCCGCGAAATTCGTGAGATTCTAACCATTTTTCGGCAGTCAAAGTTTTGTTCGATTCTGACCAAATGAAAATTTGGCCGTTAAAACTTAGAATCTGTTGGCACCACCGGAACTCCAGCAAGTAATGGTTAGCCCACTGACAAAATTCTGGAGGCTAAGGGTTTGAGTTTCGGCCCGATATCTGAAGTGTGATCCTAGTAATCATCTCACTTTCAAACTTATTTGTTGGGATTCTAGTTCGATCACTTGATTATCAGTAACGAGTTAACACCTGAATTTCTAATCGTTTGATCTCCAGTTTAATTATTGGATGTATGCTTGGTCGGCAGACTTTCGAAATTGGATAATCTGATTTCCGAAATTTTAATCGATTGCCTGAATATTTGAAGTCTTGATCTGGTTCCAGATTTTCAACCGGAGGTTAATATTTTTTTTTGTTACTGGACTATTCTGATCGGATGCCTGGATCCTGTGAATAATGAGCCACTGCTTTGCTGATTTATCAATGTTTGGAGCAAATCATTGATTTGCTGAAGTGTGGATCAGAGTCTTTATTTGCTGAGATCTGAATTCAAATAAGCAAATCATTGATTTGCTGAAGTTTGGATCAGAGTCTTTGTTTGTTGAGATCTGAGTTCGAATAAGCAAATCATTGATTTGCTGAAGTGTGAATCAGAGTCATTGTTTGCTGAGATCTGAGTTCGAATAAGCAAATCATTGATTTGCTGAAGTGTGGATCAGAGTCTTTGTTTGCTGAGATCTGAATTCAAATAAGCAAATCATTGATTTGCTGAAGGGTGGATCAAAGTCTTTGTTTGCAGGGATCCGAACCAGCAAATCATTGATTTGATGAAATTCGAATCAAAATTTTTGTTTCCTGAGATCCAAAACAGCAAATCATTGATTCACTAAAGCCCGGATCGAGTTCCACTGGTTTGCTAATGTTTGGGTTATATATCATGGGTCTATCAATCTCCTTAAATATGATTGATGGGGTTTGTTTGAAAATTTTATTATGAACTCCATTAGAATAAGGCACGCAGTATTTTATTGCCCATTCAATATGATATTTTGTCTGTTATCTAGCACTAACTCTGTCTTTTCGCAGGAGATACAAGTAAAAAAAAAAAAAAGAGAAATGTTATTTTCTTCCCTAGTTTGGAAATTGTAATTTCAATTTCGATTCCAAGAGTTGTAATAGTTAGATATCAATGAGAAATTTTCCTTTCCAGCCTTAGATTAGAATGTATGAGCATATATGTCTTAGAAATGACTTGTTTTCATATCATTTTCCTCTTTTATTCTAAAAATTCACGAATGGGAACACAAATGGCACATACACCATTCTAATAGTTGCTGATCAAATTCTAAGTTGATGATTTACACCAATGGCCATAGTCAAGGTGTGAACAAAACTTAGGATTTTCATCTTTTATGGAATAACATGAGATCTACACTGGGTCTCTTTTCAAAAAATCATCATATTTTCAAATATCTTCTTCTTTTATCAGAGTTTAACTTAAAATTAACTCAAAATATATATATATATCAATGGCCATAGTAAGGACATATTGAGAGTTAATTTCATTTTAAACTCTATAAAAACACCAAAATATGTTTCATTCTTCACCTGAATTCAAATATGATTATTATATAATACATTCAATGACCATAGTCAGGGATGTATTATATCTTCAATCTTATTTTAATTCACTTAAAGAATGAAATACGCTTTTCAAATCCAATTTCAAAATTCTTTAAATTCATTCAGCATTTAGGATAGAATTGCATCATATTTTCAAAATTCTTTTCAAAATCCAAGTGATCCTGACTATCTTTTATTTCAAATTTCCATTTCAACTCATCAATTCTATCTCATTTCAAAAGTTCAAAATCCAATTTTAAAGTCCAATTTGACTTTGAAATTTCAAGTTCATTTTGTATTCAAAATTCCCATTCAAATCAAATTTCCAAAGTTCAATTTGACTTTGAAATTTCAAATTCACTTTCAGGATTCCATTTCAAAATTCGAGTCAACATCTCAAAATCCAAATTCAAAGTTCAATTTAACTTTGAAATTTCTGATTCATCTTCTGATTTCAAAGCTTAAGCTTTAAATCAAGTTCATCCTTTATTTCTTGATTTTCAAAATTCAAAATCAAAAGTTTTGAGATTGATTCTGGATCTCAAAATTCGATTATTTTCTAAAGTTTTAAATTCAATCTGGGTTTTCAAAACCCAAATCTATCTTCCAAAGTCCCATTTGAGCTTTCTAAATCCAAAATTAGAACCCAATTTCAGTTCGGATCCAGATTTCAGATCCAATTCTATATTGGATCTCAGACTTCAAATCCAATTCCATTTAGGATTCCAGAATTTAACTCCATATTGGATCTCAGACTTCGGATCCAATTCCATTTAGGATTCCATAATTCAACTTCATTTTGGATCTCAGACTTCAGATCCAATTCCATTTAGGATTCAAGAATTCAACTTCATTTTGGATCTCAGACTTCAGATCCAATTCCATTTAGGATTCCAGAATTCAACTTCATTTTGGACCTCAGACTTTGGATCCAATTCCATTTAGGATTCCAGAATTCAACTTCATTTTGGATCTCAGACTTCAGATCCAATTCCATTTAGGATTCTAGATTTCGAACCCAACTCCATCTTGGATCTCAGACTTTGGATTCAGTTCCATCTTGGATACTAGACTTTAGATCAAAATTTCATTTATTTCAAAAATTCTCAATTTTCAAAGCCAATTTCAAAACTATTTCTCAAGTCTAAATCCAAATTCAATTCCTATTTAGATATTGAATTCAAAATCGATTCTTGACAATTGATCCCAATTCAAAGTCCATCATGACTTTCAAAATCCATCCTTATTTCAAAATTTGCAACTCCCTTTCTCTTCATCCACAGACTTATCTCTCCAAATTCCTGACTTGTAGATTCAAGTCTCTTCTTCCAGATCTATCTCAAGTTCTAAGTTAGATTCAACTTTCAAAAAACCATTTCATCACTCCACTATCAAGTTCATCTTAGAAACACTTGGAAATTTCCAAATCATTTTCTCAAAAGAGCATATATCTTTGCATTCACACAAGCATGATTCTTTGTGCATTTAGACTTAGAATAAATTCTTAGATAATATTTTAGCAAACCAAAAAGGCATAAATTCGATCCTTGGTTTGATTACCCCTAGTAAAGGCGCCAGAAATGGTCAAACCTCGTACCGACGAGTGAATCCCATCTCTCCATGTTTTCCCGCAAATATTTTCAAAACGGAGGCGAGTAATTTTTCTAAATATTTTTAAATTAAGGTCAAGTGAAACCTTCGCAAAAGAGTTCATCTTCTCTTCTTTTTTTTCTTTTCTCTTCTCTCTTCTTTTTTGTCCTTTTATTTTCTCCCTTAAAAAAGGAGGAAATAGAGGTTGGAAAGGAAAAGAGAAGAAAGAGAGAGAGAAAACCCACAAAAGAGGAAAAATTTTGCGATGATCACTGACAGAAGCGCATAGAAATTCGCCTACTATCAGGGATCTTGTTAGAGTTCGATCTCACATCAGATCAGTGGTCCAGAGCATACCATTCTGCCAGACATGGCTGGGATTCTTTTGTTACTCTAACTATTTTTCCTGGTCCTCGAGTGTCCTTTGATTATCAGGAGTGGTGGAAAATTGTCTGCTCCCCTCCCCTTTGTCAAGTCTATTATTAATAAAATCATGTTTTTCCTTCAATACAATTCCTTTAATTTTCATCTTGGTTTGATGACCTCGCCTAGGTAACAAGGCATATTTTCAGTTGTTTATTTTGCAAAGAATAGCAGCGCAATTGTCGTGACTCCAGCGATGACTTAGTCCTTAGTAATGGGACATCCTTCAAATTGTCAATCAAAATATCTAGCAAATATTTCCTATTCAAAACTATTTTCAGCAGCTAATCCTCAGTTTTGCCCTGCAAAGAGTATTTGCACCCTTATATGGTTTAGAAAAGGTCCGACAGAAAAATTACACCCGTTCAGCGTATCAGTTACTCGCCAAGCCTTAGAACAGGAAATGGCCTCTTAAAGATCTATCAGAAATAAAAATCAGTAGGGCAATGATGATGTTGATCCCCAGATGTATGTCATGTTTCAAAAGATGATGAGTAAGATAATGGCAGAGGAAGCAGAGGCCAATTCTGACAAGATATCTAGCAAGAAGAAGACTAAGGGCCAAACACTGAAGAAGTAGCTGATGATATCCAAGAAACATATCCAACATGAGGATACATTTGATGAATCGGAATTGGTAAGTGACATTGATGAAGAGTATGAAGTCCAGCAAGCATTTCAAAGATCCCCTCATAGACAAGGGACAACCTATAAATTGAAAAATCAAACAATGGATGATCCAGTTCAAATACAGCTGAAGGAAATGGCCAAGATGATTAAATATTTGCAAGCCCGTGACAAGGGCAAGAAGGTCTTCAGGAGCAAAGACTTCTATGATGGCATCACCCCCGTCAGGAATAATCAAGATTCAGAAAAGAAGACAAATTCCACCTTCTTCGCCGATGCCAACCGCAGCGATTGCAAAGATAACAAGGGAGATCATACAAGTCAGAAAGAAAAGTCTTCGAAGCAAAGTGAAAAATTGAGTCAACAAAAAGAGTAGAAAAAGCATGACAACTGGAGTTTTAAACGTGACTTTACTCCTCTAGATCAGTCACGTGAAGAAATCCTTGAGTATATGTTGGCCAAGGAGATGATTAAGCTCCCAAGAGTCGATGATCCTCTTATCATTAGGGGAAGATTTAAATATCAATTCTGCAAGTTTCATCGGGCCATGGGGCATGATACCGAGTACTGCTTCGTTCTCAGAAATATTATCCAAGACTATATCGATAAAAATATCCTTGTGGAAGGCAAAGAAAAGGATAAAGCAGTCAGCTCATCAGCACCCTAAGAGCGACAAGGCCAACACTCTTTCATTCTTGCATTTTGCTTTTGTCATTTTATATGGATGGCATGGTCCAATCTCTTTCATCAATAAAATTATCAATCTTCCTCATAGCTTGGTGTCATCTATTGTATTTCTCCTTCTTTACAAAATATCTTTTTACAAGGAGTTACCTCTTTCAGAGTGCCTCCCGAATCCATCAAGAAGCACATCGTCAATCTTTCCATTGTTATCTTAAGAGAACGTTCCTCAAATATCAATTATTTATCCTTTCGTCTAATATCTTACTCCCCCATTACACTGGGGCATTATTTTGAAAATTGTCTTCAAAACATCCTGTGTGCAAGCAGGATCAAGCAAATCTCTTATTTTGCGTGCATACCCATTCATTTGCATACATTTGTATTCATCTGCATTCATTTGCATTAATTCACATCAAATTTAATACCCAATTAAGGATAAGGGATAAATCCCGAGACCCGTGGCATTTGTCTAGGTCATCGTGAGGGTGAAGATTGAAAATCTCACATCATAATCATCAAGCGCTTTCTAAATACCAATCTTTTTCAAATGCGACCTTCAGGTTGAGTCTTTTATCGAAACCATTTTTACCAGTCAACCTTCAGGTGAAGCCTACTTCCTAAATCCAGTTTTCACTGGTCGAACTTCTTAAATCCGGTTTTTACTGGTCGAACTTTCTAAAGCCGGTTTTTCCTAGACGAACTTCCTAAATCCAGTTTTCACTGGTCAAACTTTTTACATCCGGTTTCTACTGGTCGAACTTCCTAAATCTAGTTTTCACTGGTCGAACTTCCTAAATCCAGTTTTCACTGGTCGAACTTACTAAATCTGGTTTTTATTGGTCGAACTTTCTAAATCCAGTTTTTACTTTTCGAACTTCCTAAATCCGGTTTTTACTGGTCGAACTTCCTAAATCTGGTTTTTACTGGTCGAACTTCCTGAATCCAGTTTTCACTGGTCGAACTTTCTAAATCCAGTTTTTACTGGTCGAACTTTCAGAATCTAGTTTTTACTGGTTGAACTTTCTAAATCCGGTTTTTACTGGTCGAACTTCCTAAATCCAGTTTTCACTGGTCAAACTTTCTAAATCCGGTTTCTATTGGTCGAACTTTTTAAATCCGGTTTCTATTGGTCGAACTTTTTAAATCCGGTTTTTACTAGTTGAACTTCCTAAATTCGGTTTTTACTGGTCGAACTCTCTGAATCCATTTCTTACTGGTCAAACCCTCTAAATTTGGTATTCACTGGTCAGATTTTTTAAAAACTCAATGTTCATGCTGGTATTTTTTAAAATCCAGTGCTCATACTGGTGCTCGTGCTGGTACTTTTCTAAATCCTGTTTTACTGGTTGAAACTCTTAAATCTGATTTTGTTTTCTTCCTAGTCAATTTTTCCAAACCCAAATTATATTGGTCTAATTTTCTTTCCTTCAAATGTCCTGAATTGGTCTAGAAAATCCAAGTCCCGACTTGAATTTTCTTCCAAATCCAATTTGTCTAATTTTCTTTCCTCTAGATTCTAGAATTGGTCTAGAAGATCCGAGTTCCGATTCGAATCTTCTTCCAAATCCAATTCAGAATTTGTCTAGAAAAAATCAGAGTTCTGACTTGAATTTTCTTCCAAATCCAATTCGCTTAACTTTCCTTTAAAAGTTTGAACTTCTACTCAAACTTTCCTGCAAATTTAGCAATTGGTCTAGAAGATCTGAGTTCCAACTCAAATTCTCTTTCAAAATCCAATTCATCTAGTCTTTCCTTGAAGATTTGAATTCCGATTCAAAGCTTCCGACCGAACCCAGTTTTCCACCGGTCTGGTTAAATCCAATTTTCAAATTAGTCCTTTTATGAAATCCAACATCGCCTTGGTTGCTTTACCAAATCTTGTATTTGTATTGATAATCTTTTAAAAATACTGGTAATCTTTTAAACTCCGGTGCTCGTAATGGTACTCTTTCAAAATCCAGTGCTCATACTGGTAATCTTTTAAAATCCAGTGCTCATACTGGTACTTTGTCAACGTTCAGTCTTCATACTGGTCGCAACATAAATCTCACATTAGGGTTCAAACTCAATGTTATTCTTCAGATTTGCGAACCAAACAATCTTTGTCAGACCCTTGGGTCATTCCAGTCTATCAAGCATACCTTCGGTCATCTATTTTGTTAGTCAGACCTCCAGTCATCAATTTTTTAGCAAGCGAAACCTTTGGGTTAATAGATTCTATCAAAGTCAATCATATCTTTCCAACCTTTGGGTTGCATCTGGCAATCATAGTCTTTCAAGATTCGACCTTTATGTTGAGTTCGTCCACCAACTGGCTCAAAATCAATTATCAATCATTTTCTCTTGCAAGAAACACTTTTTCTAGGGAGAGTTCGAGGAAGCTCGTTCTTTTCGCATGTCTTTATTGTTCGTTCGTTGAACTCCTTTTTCTAGGGAGAGTTTGAAGGGACTCGTGCTTCACGAATAGTTTGCAAAGCAATCTTTATTGTCATACAAGGAACCCTTTTTCTAGGGAGAGTTTCGACGGAAGCACGTTCTCCTTGTAATCCTAAAATGTCTTTTGTTAGGCCACCCCCGTCATCGAGGACCCTTTTTTCAGGGAAAGTGTGATGGACTTGCTCCTCTATGATATCCTTCCAACCTTTGTTAATGGCCCCCTTTCCATAAGAGAAGCCTAGAAGTAGGGAGTTTTGACGAAAACTTTATGTCTCTTCGAAAGTTTGTTTTGCAAACACCTCCTCTTTAGGGAAGAGAGGAGTATCTTTTTGTTACCCGTTCAGGTAAGGGTCAAGCTTGAGTCTCTCCTTTGGGGAAAGGAGAGGAGAATCTAGCCGTGGATGTGTCGTTTAGACCTCAAGCGATTTCTTTCACCAAGGATTCCAAGAATAATTTGTCAATTTGTTATGAAAAATAGTTGTTGATTCTCAAAAATCTTTTATTACACAAAAGAATTATCTCAAGTTACCTTCAATATTACTTCCAAAAGAGCGAAGCTTTTGCGAAGAAGGATTCAAAATCTAAATTCTTTCTATTGACCAACCAAAGGGAGGAAGAATAAATCCTCGATATGGCCAACAAATAAAATTCAATGTTGTCGCAAATCCATAAGTGATCGATATTGATCGTAGTCAATGTCACATTTTTAAAGATCATTCTTGTAAAAATAAGGCAGTTGAAATATCCTTGGCGATATAGAAAAATTCATTCAATTTCCATATCTCCTCAATCACCCAAGTTGCAATTAAATATCTGCAAAAGGGATCTCTCAATTGTCGTCAAGATGAAGACAAATTATGCGAGTTAGACCCCCGGGGCCAAAGAAGATTTGGATCATCTCCGAGATGAAAGAGTTTGTGACGGATCCTTCCAGAGAAAGTTCAGAGCACCGGCAAGATGAAGGCGACTACGATGAGCCTCCCGAAAAACCCTAAAAGATATTTAATTTCAACTATCATCAAGAGACCACCAGCCAATGAGCCAATATCGTCAATATAATCCCTGAGGCAAAGGAGGATCAGAGCATCTCCAAGATGAAGGAGTTTGTGACGTACCCTTCCCAAAAAGAGAAAAGCTAGGACATCTCCCAAATGAAGGATGATGTAATGAATTCCCCAGAAACCCAAAAAGTTTTAATTCTGTCGAAAAAAAAAAGAGAGTACAGGCAGAAAGACCATTCTGAGAAAAGAATCACAGGATATCAAACTGCCGAATCGGCCAAGAATCTTCTTTAAAATTTGTGAAATTCTTTTATCAATATCCTTTCAACAATTGCTTTCACAATGAGAATTCTTTCTTTTTCGTTCATATCAAGGAAATTGATAGCCTCCTTGAAAGAAAGTCAATGGCAAGCAATTTGAATTTGAATATTGATTCTACGAAGTTAAGTCCAATTGGAGGTAATACTTCAGGTAGAAAAGAGGGAATATTTTTTTATATAAATATACTTGCATTTCAATCATTTTTTAATCAACTATAATTTTTATCTTATTGGCAATTTTTTCAAGTTATCCTGACATGAAGTGAGAGCTTGATGTCTATTTTGATGTATCCAGACATTGTTGTTATCCCTTTTAGGATCGGATGATGGGAGTTATCCAAGATCCATCCCTTCTTGTTTTGATCTGAGTGTCTAGGCCCTCAGATTTGCACACTTCCCTGTGCTCCCCACTGTCCCATCATAGACAGTTCCCGTTCAGGGTAAGGGTTAAACCTAATTTTTTTGCAAAAGGTCATCTATCTTAAAAGCCATCTAGTCTTAGCAATGAGACGCCCAAGATCAATCCCCTTTTCAAGCTTTAGGAAACTTTGAACACCCCAAATTTTTCAAAAACTTTTAAATATTCCCTTTTTGCCCCTAAATTCATTTTTGAGCAAATGAGTCATTTTTAAATCTAAGTTCCAGTTCATTTCTCAAGTTTTACTAAAATTAAATTCATTTTATATGTTTAAATTGATTTCGGATCCGGATCCATTGTCCAGATCCAAATCTGAGCTTCGTTGTCCAGTGTTTAAAATCAAATTTTCGAAATTTCCAAAATAACTTTTTGAAAAGCTCAGACAGTTCTTTCGGTATCCGTTTGGATCCATCACATTGTATTTCTCGATTCGAGTGTCAAAACTCGAACATTTTCTCAAAACCTGGGTCCAAACCCCTTCTTCTGAAGAAATTTTCCCCAAATTGGTCAGAAATTCTCATAAAAATACTCTTATAAATATTTCTCAGAAAAATACAAAAAAATTAATATTTAATCTTTATTTTCTCATAAAATCTTAGATTCTTATTCCAAAAATACAAAAAATGGAAATAACATAAAAACCAAAAAAAATGGAAAATTACAAGAAAAATGAACGAGTTTTAAAGTCAATTTTGCTAAAAAACTCATTCTAAAACCATTTTTTTACAAAAAAATCTTGTTGAAGGAGCCTTCTTTTTGGAAATTACGTAAATTTGAGGGACTGAATATTTTTTTAGGGTTTTCTCGCAAGAAGTCGGAGGCCGAACATTTTTTCCCCTTCTCCGGAAGCTTCTCCCTCTCTCACTCTCGAAGCCCTCAGCCGCACTCCTCCATGGCCCTCCAACGGCCTCTCCTTCTGAGGATCACCCTCCGATCACCCATGTGCCCCCATCGCAACTCTCCATGGTCGATCATCTCCAACCGACCACCTTCCAGAGCTTTCCTTCTCTCCCTTTAAGAGAAGCCCGTAGGGGATTTCCAATGCACCGCTTTTTACCTCCCCATGCTCGAGACGTGCCTTTCTTCCTTCACGCATCCATTTTTCACCATTCCTCCCTTCTTCCTTCTCTCTCACAAATCTGTTTTTCACCTCTTCACGCTCTTCTCCTCTGAAATCCCCTTCTCTTCTTCATTTCAGTTATGAAGGGAGTCTGACAGCAGATCCATCTTCTATCCCTTCAGTCGTCCTCCTCTACTTCTTCTTCTTTCTTTGGTTTATTTCCCCGTCAACTGGAGGAAGTCGACTCTACTTCAGAAATCTCAAGCAATCCGGTGAGAGTTTCTCCAGCATCCATTCCTCTGATCGGGCGAAGAAGATCAACACCCCCCCCTGTAATATTTCGGTGAGTCCCCTTCCTCTCTCATCTTCTTTAACTTTTCTTCCTTTTTAACTCTCAATTTCGGCCCCTATTCAAGCACCTCCTGTGAAGTCGACTTGCCTATGGCAAATCAATCCACAATAGTGCAAGATTAACAGAGTCCCAGACTCTCACATCCGATCTCCCATTCCTTTTTCTATCTACGTATCTTTTATATTTCAATCTTCCATTTTAAACAACATCAAAAGAGTATTTTATTTATCTCAGGATTATTGCATCTGTCCTTGATCATTTTTTTTATTTCCCCTTTACATTTTCTCTGATTTTTGCTCGGTTCCATTAACGCACTCTCCGTTAATCCCGATCTGCATACTGCAGTTTCGGCTTATGGACATGCAACATAAATGGAATAATGGATTCCGACACTCATTTTCTTTTTTTTTTCTTTTGAAATTTATTTTGTTATATTTTTCAGTTTATATAAGTGTACGCATCGATCCATACTATTTCAGATTCAACAATCCTTTTTGCGGTTCATCGCATTATTTGCTTCATCTTTTTTTTTTTCTCTCCAGTATATGGTCCTGTTTCCATTGCAGTTTTAGCATCTCGCGTCTACCGTATGGATTTAGAGATTACCTCTCCGTAACATCTGATCTGATCCAGTGTCGGATCAGTTTTATTCTGCTATGATCTTTCGTTTAGTCCAACGCTTAGTTTATAATTTCGTTAGATTTCCCCTGTATTTACATTTTTTTTTAGTTTCCCACTTATATTAACCATTTATCTTTGATGTTTGCATCAGATTGTCTGTTTTACAGTTGAATCTCCGATTTCAGCAACATTTGACTGCGTTTCGATCCATTTGGTCAAACGAACTCTTAATGGCATTTTATTTCTGAGTGGTTCATGACATTTAACGTCACCTTCCAGTTTAATTTACCATTTCTGGTTTATTAGAATCCCGTGTTCTTTCTTCGTTGTTCTGTATCATCATTTTATGACTCCTGATCATCATTTTTTTTTTCTATTTTCGGTTACACTGTATAGTTTGCATCTTTTGTTCAGTACAGCATAGGCATCAACCTGTATGCCCATTCAGTGAGATTCCAGAGAACCTGATCCATCAAAATGCATATTGCCTAAGATACCTTTAAGGCTGAAGATGAGAAGGCCCCTTGTCGGATGCTGTCATTATCTATTTTGCAGGAGCCATTTCAACCATTTCTTATTTTTTTTTTTTTTTTTTTTGAGATTGGATCCAGCAAGAATAAGGTATGCATTAATTGGCCTATTGATTGATTCAAAATCTGATAGATTTTTGCTGAAGCACAAGAATCACCCAGCACCGTCAATGGTTTACTAAAGCTGCTGAAGATCATACTGAATTATACCATGTGTTCGTCTTCACTAATGTTACTGCAAATGCATCTCTCTTTGATCTGAAAACTGTATACGTTGCTTGTCTATCATTCTAAAAAAAAAAAAACTGAAGAGAAGGAAATTCAGTTGATAACTTGGCCTGGGTAGATTGCATCAGTCCATTGCCACCTACGTGATTTGGTTCAGCATGCTTAGAAGTTACTGGACCTTTATTTTTGCAAGAAGGTGTGCCTGCGTTTGGGGAAGAACCGATGATCACAGTTACATTTAAACGTTGGTAATGTTCACTGCAAATTCAAAACCCTCCTGCAGCCCATCCATTGTCTGATGCTTGAAGTTGTGGTTACATCATCCACTCGGTGGATTTCAAGGAATTTCAGCTACAATGCCTGTTGGATATTTTCTACTGCTCCTATCACCAGAGCCGATCCTAGGCTGGACCTACTTAGAAGCAATGAATACTAGTCGCTAACCAGCAGTTAGTTCCAGATCATGTCGGTAAATCATCTGTCAATGGGTCTCAGCCACAACCACATCTGCAAGGTGAATTTCTTTACATGCCTCTCTGCTGGAGATCATAGATCATTAAGGAGTCAGCCAGGTTCGATCCACTCCTCAAGCTGAAAGGAGGAATCCACTATTCTTTAAAACCCCAATCAATTGATGGATCGGTCAAGTCAATTTGGAGGCCCCTGATGGAGGTATGTATTCAATTTTGCTTAGATTTCGAACCGTTGGCACATACATTCTTATACCATTGTCACCTCTCCTCACAACTTCATCCATCTGAGTTGTTTATGCATTTGTACCCCCCCCCCTCTGTTTCATCCGAATCATGAGATTTACTTACTATGTAAAATTGATGGTTAAAGGCTGATTTACTATAAGTAAAAGGCTACATATATTCTTCATGTTTGGCACTTTCATCTTCAGCTCCACCTGCACCTTCACACATGTACAAAACTTATCACAGATATCTGTGCATACTCCACCACTCATTAGATATAAGTTTTTCCACTTAGAGGGTATAGGTGTATTCTAACTAACTTAGGATGTCATCCATATTTTCTAAAAAGCTTACCTTCGGTTCATTACTGTTTCAGGATATTATATTTAGGATGTTATATGTATATTCTAATATTCAACATGTGATCCTAAAATATAGAATTTGTCATTTACTTCACACATTTTTTTTTTCTTTTTCTCTTTAGTGTGCAAGATATGTGAAGGAATATTTCATTGATTGTATCTTAGGTTTAAAACGATATTATGTGGATTGCTCCCCATATACATCAGGTGCTAACTTGGAATTTTGCAGGGATTAGGTAGAAATTGCTTTCTTTCCCTTTTAGTTTAGGAGTTGGATCTTAATTTGTAATAGTTAGACCATAAAATGAGAATATTTTCATTCCTACATTAGATTAGAATGTATGAGCATACATATCTTAGAAATTGTTCATTTTTCATCTCATTTTACCTTTTATTTCAAATTCTCACAATGGTGAAACACGAATGGCACGTGCACCATTTCGTAAGAGGTAATTGAAAAGGAATTTTGAAAATATGATGTAATTCTATCCTATATGATGGATGAATTTAAATTTTGAAAAGGAATTTTGAATTTATGATGTAATTCTATCCTATATGAAAATAGAATCAAAATTCTGTAAATCCAATTCATCCTTTCAATTTTTCAAATTCTATTTCACTTTTCAATATCAAAGTTCAATTTAAATTTTGAGATTTCTAATTCATTTTATATTCAAAATCAAACCAGATTTCAAGGTTCAATTTGACTTTGAAACTCCAACTCCAATCCAATCTCCAAGTTCAATTTAACTTTGAGATTCTTGATTCATCTTCTAAATTTCAAATCCAAGGTCTAATTTGACTTTGAAATTCGTTTGTATATTCAAATTCTAAATTTCAAGTTCAATTTAAAAGTTCTTGATTCATCTTCCGAATTTAACTCCAAAAACCCATTTTTAGGATCCAAAATTCAAATACTCAAATTGGATCTCAGACTTCAGATCCAATTCCTCTTTAAGATCCAGACTCCAATTTCACTTTGGATCTCAGACTTCAGATCCAAATCCATCTTAGGATCCAGAACCCAAATTTACATCAGATCTCAGATTTCAAATTTTAAATCCATTTTAATGTCCAAATCCATTCTTAAATTCTAGATTTCAAATCCAATTCCATTTTCAGATCTCGTCTGAATCCATTTCTACTTTCTATATCATTTGGATCTCTCAAGCTTGTCCTGATTTCAAATCTTAAGATTACACTTTCAAATTTTATCTTCTTCTCCTAAATCCATGATTAAATTCAAAGTCCATTTCTGACTTTAAAATTCCATTTTCTTTCATTTCAAAGCTTCAAATCTTTCTCTTCAAAATCAATATTTATTTCCCAACTCTGAAAGCTTAGAACTTCTCTGATCTATCTCAAGTTCTAAGTTAAATTCAAATATTTCTTCATTCCCTTACCAAGTTCATCTCAGAATACTTGGAAATTTCCAAAACATCTTTCAAAAGGAGCATACATTCTTGCATTGCACAAGCATGATTCTTTGTGCATTTAGAGTTAGAATAAATTCTTAGATGATATTTAGGCAAAGCAAAAGGCATAGATTC
Organism: Nuphar pumila; assembly: GCF_984573655.1. Lineage (NCBI taxonomy): Eukaryota > Viridiplantae > Streptophyta > Magnoliopsida > Nymphaeales > Nymphaeaceae > Nuphar > Nuphar pumila. The sequence continues at coordinate 57,121,455 of NC_143258.1, forward strand.
GATCCTTGGTTCGATTACCTCTGGTAAAGGCGCCAGGAACGGTCGAACCTCATACCGACGAGCGAATCCCGTCTCTCCATTTTTTTCCCGCAATATTTTCAAAATGGAGGCGAGTAATTTTCTAAATAATTTTCAAATTAAGGTCAAGTGAGACCGCGCAAAAGATTTCCTCCTCTCTCTTTATTTCTTTCTTTTCTCTTTCTCTTTTCTTTCTTTTATTCTTCTCCCTTCAAAAAGGAGGAGAATAGAGGTTAGAAAAGGAAAAGAGAAGAAAGAGAGAGAAACCACAACGAAAGAGGAAAAATTTTGCGATGACCACAGAAACCCCCTTTCTTCCTTTTACAAACCCCTCTCGGATTTATTGTGCAAAATTTGAAGGTTCCATCTGTTTTCGTCTTCCCTTCCCTGCGGGAGAGATGGGAAAACGTTTTCGCGAGTCAAACTTGACCAGAGTTTTGAAAATTGTTTTGAAATACTCGCCTTCGCTTTTTAAAATAGCGAGAAAATCCCTGGGATGGGGCTCGACCTGTCAGTACAAGGTTCGACCGTTCCTGCCGCCTTTAACAGGGGTAATCGAACCAAAGACCAAAAGTGTGCTTGACTTAGCTAAATCATCGAAATTGTGTTCTATCCTAAATGCACGAAGAATTCAGGCATGTGTTATGAGATTTTATAAAATGCAAGTTGGACAAACATGATGTATGCTTAGAAAATCTTTGGGAGTTGGCAACGTCTTTCTCAGTCAAAAGATAGAAATCAATCTCTCAGAAAACTCAGATAAAAGGATTTGAAAATCATAAGAAAGTTTATAAAGATTTGCGAAAATCATGAAGGAATAAGAATCTTGGGAAAATAGAGAGGATTCTTGAGAAAATCTATTGGAGATGAACTATTTGTCAGGGAAAACTCCAACTTTGAAAAGTTTCTTTGGAAAATGATGGAAATTTACAGGAAAACTTTTGGGAGAAGTTAAATCAAAACTCAGAAAATTGAAATCCTGAGAATCTTAGCCTTGAAATATTTGAAACTCGATTTTGATTCTTGAGAAAGATGAGAAACTCCTTTTGCAAAAGAATCTTAAGAAAATAACATTTTCCAGGGAAGATCACGGGAAACTTGACTTAGGAAATCCAACTTCAAAAATTTTCAGAATTTCTTGAGGAATCGATTTCCATGGAATGAAATTTTCTTTAGAAAATCATGAGAAAAGCAGATGATACCATGATGCAAATGATTTGAATGGATGAATGCACTTTGAAAAGGACATATGGAAAAAAATTCTGAGAAATTTGTTGGAAAAATGTGTATTAAGCCAAAGTAAATTCTTCACATATTCTGACTGTAGCCATGAACATGTTCAGAGTTTAATTGATTTAATTCACAATATTTTGCAAAATTGGAAATATGATGTGCAATTTTGAAGATAGCGTAAGAGTGTAGGCTCTGTGTAACTAGTAGAAAGATGTTGAATCTGTGTCTCATCCATATTCCGACTAGGGTCGTAAATTTGGACTCCACCGAGTTCATCAACTCTCTAAGAGTTGGTGCACGTGCCATTCGTGTTCATCCACAGTGATTTTGAAATAAAATACATGAACCACGTAATCAAGATATTGCAGGAATTCAAACTATATGAAATGCATCTTAATCTAAGCAGAAAAATAAATATTATTCCAAAGTTTACATTTGATTGTTACATTGCTGGCATAAAGCTAAAAAAAAAAAATGTATGGAACCAAGGAATCAGCATCTTCCAGATATTCCCTGCAAGTGAGAATTGGTTCTAGAAATACACTATACAAAGAAAGGATTGCAGGTCTCATACTAAGGACAATGAGCCAGAGATAATGCTTGAATTATAATGTCTAGAATATGAACAAAATATTTGAGAAACATCTAAATGTCGCATTTAAGCTGAATGAAGAATATACATATGGATATGCCTAAATGAAAATGTATGGATGTGAGACTCCATGGATGTTACTATGCCCAATGAAGATGTTAATTGCTATAGCAGGCACATGTAAATCAGTGGAGTTGGGCCCTAAAACAAAAATGTCATGACGATGTGCTGGAGGGATAATACACAGGACATACCGCCCCTACTATGGGGTTTTGTCAATGTAGGAAACAATTACATGATATCATTCTTGCTGCTGTTTACAAATACACAGGACTAGGTGTTGTATATATTGATATACAACACTTGTATTGTGGAAGTCAATCTTATCAGAAAAACAGAACTTCATAATGGCACCAATATGGATTATCTTGGTCACAATAGAAAGTTTTCTGCAAAACCCAACAACAGTCCAGATCTGGAGACACACAGTACATTATATACTCTTCCCCATTCCTGATAACTCACTACATATTCACACTTATTACGCCTACTCATTGTTCATTAGCCTAACGCCATGTGAGTCATTATATAACTCAGATTTGCAGAACAAAATGACATTTTAATCATGATCTATGGCTGATGATGTTAGTATAAGTAGCTGCAACTAGAGAAAGAAAATGATGAAACTATTAAGAGTTATAGAGCACATAAATGACAATACAATATCACTCAGATGAGTCATTGATTACAGATCATTCCCTGCGAAATGATTGCTTTCACCTATTGTGATATACACATGTAGGTAATACGCAAATTCCATTGAACCCAACTGAGTTTCAGACTTACTGTTGACTGGTTAATTTCCAGCAGTTTGGAGATCATAATGTCAACAAAACTTACCTGATAAAACTCATAAATAATGAAAGGAAAATGACTTCTCTTTTTAGCAACTAATGTAGAAGCATTAAGAGATAACCACAAAATGTGAATACAGATATACAAAGGGGCAATGACAACAGATATACAGCATTTTAAAACCTATTAAGTATTCAAACACAGACCCTAGGCAATTGTTTATGGAGTAGTCAATCTTAAGAATCAAATTATATGGAATATGTAGAGGAAATGCCTCTCATGCTGAAAATGAGGCCTTAAATGGCCCTTCATCTTACATCAACTCCAGCTAACATACTTGGTTGATATTTTGGAATGCTCTTTTTTAAAACAATTATTTTTTAAAACAATTATTTTCAATAAAACTTTGGAAAATCGTCAACCAAAAATATAAAAACCGACTTTCCACAAAGTGGTAAGTACGGGTCGATCCTCAGGGAACAGGAATTAATAACTACAATTCTAGAAAATTTAATTTATTAATATCAAATGGCAATCTACAATTATAAAGTGAATACAACTACAATTAAGCACTAAAAGAACACTAAACAAGCATTCAGTCTTCTGCTCCACACCAAGGATATTTCTGTCTTTTCGCCATTTAGAGAATCTTCTCACTTGTATAATAACCCTGGAAACTAAATATGCTTTTCAACCTAAAAATGCAGAAAAGTACAAAGTTAGTTTTCTATTTTAATTATGCAAACAACAACTAAAACTATATCTAATTCTACGAAAATAATAAACAAATGCTACTTATCAAACAAAAATTAAATAAAATACTAAATTAATTCTAAAATTAACCAAATTACTTCTACTAATGCTGTATGATGATTATGCAACTTCTAAAATACAGAAACTACTGAAAACAAACCTAAAATGCCGAAATTAAGAAAATTACGAAACTGCCCCTAACTAGTGTAAACTAGCAATCTGACAGGTTATCGGAAAACCACTGTTTGACAGGGCAAACGAGGTCCGATTTTCCCAAAATTTGTTCTGTTCTGCAACTGACAGATTAAACAAAATGACAGTTTTTACAGAATTAAAAAAAAGTATCTGGAACTCCAGATATAAGCGTTTCAAATCTGGGAAAAATCAGGATATCGCCAGTCCTGTAATTTAAAATCCAGAAAAAGCGGTTTTCACAAAACGCTTAAAAATCAGACCAAATCAACTCCGAATGAGCTGAAATTTGGTCTGCAGTTAAATAACACGTCAATACAGTGAATAGAAAAAATAAATTTGGAAAACACAGAATTTTTAATCAGAAAATAATTCTGTTTCGACAGGGAAAAAATCTGGTTTTTATTTGAGTGCACTATTCACTTTATGAACCTATGGAAACACTATCAAATGCAATCTACACCTAATGCAATCTAAATGACACTGTATAACAGTGTATATGCAGATGATAATTAGGAAAATACTAAATGCACGACGCACAAAACCTACAAGCAATTTATGACTAGAACTAAGTTAACTCACAATGGAAATGCAACTATGCTAAATAATAAAATGCAATCTAACCACTAAGTTAACTAATATCTAACTATCATTCAAAACACAACAAAACACATTTCATACATACTGAATAAATACGCTATACGTACACACACTTCTACACTAAAACTAAATTAGATAAATAAACTAATTAATATAGAAATCAAAGGAAATAATAAAAAATGACTTACTTAACTAAAGAACGAAGGCTAAGGTTAGGATTCACTTGGTTGACTCGATCTAGGATCGGTTTCGACTTGAGTAGGTTCAGTTTGGGTTTGGATGCACTCGGATGGGATTAGGTAGGCTCGGTTTGACTAGGTTGAAAGAGATAGGTTCGAGCTAAGGTTGACTCACTAATTGGATTCGGTTTTGAGTTACCTTAGTCAACTAGGTTCGAATTGACTTAGGCTCAACTAAGTTGGACCCAGCTTAGGGTTTGACTAGGCTCGAATGGGCTAAGGTAAGCTCGGTTGACTCACTAGGTTTAGACTAAGTTTTGACCCGAGTTAGGTCTTTGACTAGGTTTGACCAAGGTTGGGTTTTGGATGTAGGTTTAGAAAGACTAGGGTGAACTCGGTTTAAGTAGGCTTGAACTAAGTTTGACTCAACTAGGGTTGACTTAGATAAGTTAGGTAGACTAGGTTGACCTAACTTAGGTTAAGGTTGACTCCACTAAACTTGACTAAGGTTGGGCTTTGGTCTTAGACTTGACCTAAGTGCGGTTTAGGCTTTGACTTGGGCTAGGCTAGGTTTTGACTAGACTCAAAGGGGGTGTAGACTAGGGGTTGACTCGACCTAGGCTCGGTTTGACTAGGTTAGGTCTAGACTAAAGTAGTAACCAAAGTTCACGATTTTAATGGAGGAGGTTGGAAAAAAGAATGTAATAATTATCAATGTTCAAACTTTGAAATGCTTTGGATTCTCAAAAATCGCCCCATTCGAAGAGGGGGTTACACTCCTTAATTGCTTTTAAAGCTCCTTTTGGAAAAATGAAAAGGCCAATCTAGAAATCCACGATTTTTGCTTTTCAAGATGGAATTAAAGTGCTTTTAATGCTTTATGGAAATCGTGGAGCCTAGATTGGAATTTTTGTTTAATGCCAAAAACACTTTCCAAAGTTAAGAAATAACTCCTTCTTTAATGCCCATTCAAAATTCCAAATTTTCCTTAAATGCTTCACACGACTTTTGAAGAGCCTCCTTTTTCCAAAATCGCCAACTTCAATAGGGGCTACTTTCTAAACTAAAAGAATTAAATCTACCTAGGGAATAAAAAGAATTAAATAAAGAAAACGATTTCCTAGGAGTTAATGCTAACCTAATTCCCAAAACATACTTAATTAACCCCTAAAAACGGCTAGGAAAGAAAACCCTAATACATTGAACCTAGACACCTTCCTAACTCAATTAATGTCAATTAAGACTTGCTAAAAAAAATCGACCAAGAGCTCCAGGGGAGCTCTAATGGCTGCCGCCCCACCTTGGGGAAGAAGAAGAACCACACGAAAATAAAAAATAAAATTATAAATTAACAAAAAGCAATAAAACTAAATAACCACTAATTTGATAAAACTAAATTAGAGAATAATACAAAGGACTCCTAATTACACCAATGCTAACAAGAACAGCACTATGCTGGAATTAAAAACATGAAAAAAAAAGAAAACTTGATTTTTATAATTTTCAACAATAGACTCAAAACACAAAAACGAAAAATTGATTAAAACAACTAATTAAATCAATCCTAAAACAATGAAATGACTAACACAACTATATACTGCTGTTAACACCTAAAACACACAGCCACTACACGGTTCACTGTGGTCGTCGCAAAATTTTTCTCCGTCTTCCCTTCCTTGCGGAAGAGAGAGGGAAATGCTTTCGCGATTCAAACTTGACCGGATTTTGGAAATTGTTTTGAAATACTCGCCTCCGTTTTGAAAATTGCGGGAAAATCCATGGGATGGGGCTCGACCTGTCGGTACGAGGTTCGACCGTTCCTGCCGCCTTTAACAGGGGTAATCGAACCAAGGACCAAAATTATGCTTGACTTAGTGAAATTACCGAAATCGTGTTCTATCCTAAATGCACAGAGAATTCAGGCATGTGCTATGAGAATTTTGAAAAATGTAAATTGGAAAATATGATGTATGCTTAGAAAATATTTGAAGTTGAAAAGTATTTCTCAGGAAAAGGATGGAAATCAATCTCTCAGGAAAAACTCAGACGAAGAAGGTTTGAAATCTAGAGAAAATTTATAAAGAGTTGGAAAATCTTGAAGAAGTGAGAATCTCGGGAAAATATTAAGAAAGTTTATAAAGACTTTGAAAATTATGAAGAGGTGAGACTCTCGAGAAAATCTTGAGAAAGTTTATCAGATTTGAAAATCATGAAGAAATGAGAATCTCAGGAAAATTTTGAGAAAGTTTATAAAGACTTAGAAAAATGAGAATCTCAGGATAATTTTGAGAAAAGCTTAGAAAGACTTGGAAAACCATGAGGAAATAAGAATCTCAGGAAAATTTTAAGAAAGTTTAGAAAGACTTGGAAAACCATGAAGAAATGAGAATCTCAGGAAAATTTTGAAAAAGCTTAGAAAAGACTTGGAAAACCATGAGGAAATAAGAATATCAGGAAAATTTTAAGAAAGTTTAGAAAGACTTGGAAAACCATGAGGAAAATAAGAATCTCAGGAAAATGAAGGAATTCTTGAGAAAAGATGATCATTTGAAAAGAAAAACACTTATCAGGAAAACTTGGATTTTGAGAATTTTCTTAAGAAAAGGATAGAAAATTTATAGGAAAGATTCATTGGAGAAGTAAATTCAGAACTTAGGAAATTGAAATCCTGAGAATCTGGTTTTTTTTTTTTTTGCAATATCTGAAAATCAACTTGGATTCTTTAGAAAATGAGAAATTCCTTTGAAAAGAATCTTAAGGAAATAACTTTTTAAGGAAAATCACAGGAAAACATTTGATTTGGGAAATCCAACTCCGAATATCATCATAGTTTCTTGAGAAAATCGATTCCATGAAGTGAAAATCTTTTGAGAAAATCATGAGGAAAACAAATGATGCAGATGATGTGAATGAATGAATGCACTTTTGAAAAGATTTCTGAAAATTTTATTGGAAAAATGTGGATTAAGCCAAAGTAAATCCTTCATATATTCTGACTGTGGCCATAAATATATTCAGGGTTTATTTGAGTTAATTCACAATATTTTGAAAACATTGGAAATATGAGGTGCATTTTCAAGATAGCCTAAGAGTGTAGGCTCAATGTGACTGGTAGAGAGATGATGGATCTGGGTCTCGTCCATATTCCGACTAGGGCCGTAAATATGGACTCCACCGAGTTCATCAACTCTCTAAGAGTTGGTGCACGTGCCATTCGTGTTCATCCACGGTGGGTTTTGAAAATTGAGATATATGCATCATAGAATCAGGATATTACTGAAATCAAACTATATGAGATGCGACCTAATCTAAGCAGTAAAAATAAATCTTATTCCAAGGTTTACATCGGATTGTTACATTGCATAACATAAAGTAAAAGAAAATTGAAATGGAGCCAAGGAATCAACCTCTTCTAGCTTTTCCTGCAAAATGAGAGTTAGTACAAAATAAACAAGGAAATGGACATATATATATAATATATACAACGAAGAGACATATCAAAATGCTAAAATAGGTGCTAAATGTCATGTAACGATGGAGGTGTAACTATATAAGAAAATATATGGATGTGCATACATGGAAATAAGAGCACATGAAGATATATATATATATATATATAAGTATATATCTATGTATATATATATATACATATATATATATATACATATATACGTATACATATAGGTAAATATATATAGATATACATATATATATAGAAATAAAATGAGAAAATATATGCACTAATGGAAATTCTACAAAATGGGTAAAATCAGAAAATATGGATATACGCAGTTTCTGTAGGTAACTTTACATAGCCGTATTTCCTAAATTACAAGATATATTTCAACAAAAATGGGTATAGAGCTTCTCTATATATCAATAAAGAAGCGTGCAAAAATTGGTTGGGAGATCACGATTGGATATAGAGATATCCGTTCATGAATATGGCCAAATATCAAGACTGCACACTTGCAGCAGAAAATGAATATGTGCAGGAAATGGGTTGTGGAAGCATCATGGGCTATTTCAAGGATATCATGAAAAGGATATGGAAAGATTGGTGAAAAGATGAAAATGTCATGGAAAATGATGAAACAATATATATAATTGATGCTGCAAATGGGGTGATATAGCAAACAAGAATTTAGCCCTAAGCTAAGCAAAATTTCTTAAAACCAAGGGTAATATTCCAGCCATAGCTTCATAAAACAGAAATTATAGCATCAAATAATGAAATTCCAGCTATAACTTCATAAAACAAGCATTTTAAACATCAAGCTCATAAACCAAATGATGAAGTTCCAACATATTTTCATAAAACAGACATTTGAACATCAAGCTCATAAATCAAATGATGATGTTCCAGCCCATAGATTCATAAAACAGAAATTGTAACATCAAATGATGATGTTCCAGCCCATAGATTCATAAAACAGAAATTGTAACATCAAATGATGATGTTCCAGCCCAGAGATTCATAAAACAGAATTGTAACATCAAATGATGATGTTCCAGCCCATAAATTCATAAAACAGAATTTTGTAACATCAAACTCACAAATCAAATGATGAAGTTCCAGCATAACTTCATAAAACAGAAATTTGAACCTCAAGCTCACAAATCAAATGATGATGTTCCAGCCCATAGATTCATAAAACAGAAATTCGAAGCTCATAAATCAATCTCATGAATCAAAATGATGAAGTTCCAGCCATAACTTCATAAAAACAAAATTTTGAACATAACGTTCCTAAATCAAATGATGAAGTTTCAGCCATAACTTCATAAATCAGAATTTTAGCAGCAAGCTTAAACAAAATTTCATAAATCAAATGATGATATTCCAACATAGCTTCCTAAAACAGAAATTTAACATTAAGCTTAAACAAAACATGATCACCTAAATCAAGTAGTGATGTAGTTGGGCTGAATGAAGTGGAGAACACGTTGGAATCTCCCCTGGATTGGGGATCTCCTGCTGCTTGTGGACTGCAAATGGGCAGCAGGAATCTTTTTGCTGCTGATTAACTGAAGATAGATGAAGATGCTGGATTCCGGACAGCTGGTGGGCTGGGCTTCCTGCTGCAAGTGGATGTGCAGCTGGGCTTCCTGCTGCAAGTGGATTGAAGGCAAATGGAGGTGAAGAAGGATCGGATGCTGCTGGTGGTGGCTTCTCTTGCGGCTGTGGCTGAAATGGAGGTAAAGGTGCAAACTTCAGGCTGGATGAAGGGAAAGGGCAGCGACAAAGGTCTTTTCAATGGTTGGGCTTCCCTGATGTGGCTGGTTTGAAGTGAGGATGCAGGAAACGTTGGCTGAGCTGGAATGGATGCAATCAATTTTGGGTTGGCTGTGCTGTGGCTGGAATGAAGGAAGACGCAGCCACTTGCTGGAGGTGCCCTGTGGCTGGGCTGAAGTGTAGGTGCAGGAAACGTTGGCTGGAGGTGCCTTGTGGCTGGGCTGAAGTGTAAGTGCAGGAAACGTTGGCTGGAGGTGCCATGTGGCTGGGCTGAAGTGTAGGTGCAGGAAACCTTGGCTGAAGGTGGCTTGCTTGTTGGTGGGTTGAAGGAAAAGGGGCAGCAACCGTGGGTTAGCTGAAGGTTATGGCTGGACTGAAGAAGGTAATCTTCAGCTGCTGTTGGAGATGAAAGGGGCTTCACGCTGAGAACTCCCACCTGCAAAACAAAAAAAAAAAAAAACATTAATCGGCCAGGCCTCCCCCTTTGGTGAATGCTCCCTCTAATCCAAAACCCACGAAAACCTCTTCTTTTCTCCCCTTCCTCCTCAATCGGCTAATGGCTACTCTTTAAAACTTTCAGCCCCTCCAAAAGAAACGCAGGTCCGTTACCATTTTTTTGAAAATTTTTTCAAATTGGACTTCAATGCTACCGTTTTCAAAAGGGCGCATCTTTTGATTTTTTTCAAATTTTGGTTTTATTTCCCTAAGTTTTAGGTAAAAATAAAAAATTTTCCTTAGGGAAATTCGGCTGTGCCATTAAGGCTGCTTCTTTCTAAAAAAAAAAATTTATTAAAACAAAATAAAAAAAAAATAAAATAAAAAGGAAATAAATGAGAGGCTTTTATGGAAATGCCACCTCAATCCACTTTTAAAATCCTTTTTGAAAATAAAGCTTTATTTTGTTTTGTAAATCTTTTATTTTCAAGTGGGGTGCCACATGTGTGTGGGCCCACTAAAAAAAATAAATAAATAAATAAGAATTTTAAAAAGAAAATTTTGCAAATTGGTATGACCTCCGAGTGGGTCCCACTTGAGAATAAGATACTTACCTGGGAATCCGAGTATGGTGCTAGTTCGAAGGCGGGTCCCGCTCCATTTTTTTTTTTTTTTTGAAGATACGAGATAAAACATTATTTGTTTTTCAAGAATTTGGAAAAATTGGGTTTTTAGGGAAAAAAATATGGATAAATGTAAAAAAAAAAAAAAATTGTAAAGGGATTTAAAATCTTTTGCAAAAAGTTTTGAGATAAAATCTTTAAAATCAATATCCAAATATCCAGATTATTTTCTTGAGAAAATTTTTGTAATTCAAAGTCCTGGGGGTAAAATGGGAAAGATTGGCAATTTTGAAATCCCAGGGTTTTAAAAAAAACAATTTGAAAAAGTTTAAAAATCAAATCTGGATGGACAATTTTGAAACTCAGGAGTTCTGGATCTCAAAATGACATGCTGTGCAATGAAATGATGCAATGCTATGCAAAGACGTTTTCTATGAAATGTCACTCTGAGCTCGGACTTGGAAATTTTACCTTTTGGTCCAGAAAAAAGGATTTTGAAATTTTGCCATTTGAAGATGTCTCTGAACCTAAATATAGAGATTTTGAGGCTCAAGAATGAGATTTAGGACTTTCTTCAAGGTTCAATCTTGGAAAATGACTATTTTGCCCTTCATTGCTTCTGGAGAACTGACACGTGCCGATTGAGGGCGATGTCGAGAGGGTGAGTGAAAATTTGGGGTGTTTACAGATGCCCCTCTTTGCTACTAAGCCGGCTTATGGCCGAGCTTAGTGGCAAAGAAAACACACCAAATTTGGGCTATATAAAAAAAAATGCCCCAGTTAGAAGGATCTGACTGGGTGTGAGGAAATTAGCCAGAGGAAAATGGTAGATATGAAGCGAAGAATGGAGAGAAAAGACTCACTCTGTGAGAGTGAAATTCAGGTTTATGCCCTTAACCTGGATGGGATAAAAATATCTCGTATGGAACAAAGCTCAGGTTTCAACCCTTGACCTGATTGGGGAATGGAATATCTCATCGAAGTGAGACTCAGGTTCGCACCCTTAACCTGATTGGGCGAAAAATGAAATACCTCTTTGAATGAGACTCAGGTTTATACCCTTAACCTGATCGGGCGGAAAAATGGAATACCTCTTTGAATGAGGCTCAGGTTTATACCCTTATCCTGATCGGGTGGAAAATGGAATACCTCCTTGAATGAGGCTCAGGTTTATACCCTTATCCTGATCGGGTGGAAAAATGGAATACCTCTTTGAATGAGGCTCAGGTTTATACCCTTATCCTGATCGGGTGGAAAATGGAATACCTCCTTGAATGAGGCTCAGGTTTATACCCTTATCCTGATCGGGTGGAAAATGGAATACCTCCTTGAATGAGGCTCAGGTTTATACCCTTATCCTGATCGGGTGGAAAAATGGATGGAATCCTCGAAAGAAGAGACCATGATGGAACCTTCGGATTTTGCACAATAAATCCGACAGGGGTTTTGCAAAAGGAAAGAAAATGGGGTCCCTAAAGCTTGAAAAAGGATTGATTTTGGGTGTCTCATTGCTGAGACTAAATAGCTTTTGAAATTACCTTTTGCGACAAATGATTGTTGGTTCGACCTCGAACCGAAATGGGACTGTCTATGATGGGACAGTGGGGACACAGGGAAGTGTGCAATCTGAGAGTTCATGCTCTCAAAGAAGGGAAGGAATCAAGTCCTTCAGAGGGATTAAAATTGGTGTCAGGATGCATCGAAAACGAACATCAAGCTCTCGCTTCACGTCAGGATGACTAGAAAATATTGTCAAAATGTTGGAAATTTTGCTGTTGATTCGAAATTTTTGAAAATGTTGCACATTGTTGCAAAGATATTCTTTCTTTTCTACCCAAAGTATTACCTCCAAACAAGGTTCACTTCGTAGAATCGAGACTTGAAATCCAAATTGCTTGCAATTGACCTTCTTCAAGGAAGCTATCAATTTCCTTGATATGAACAAGAAAGAGAATTTGATATTGTGAAAGCAGTTGATGAAAGAGTATTGATAATAGAATTTCACAAGATTAAAGAGGATTCTTGATAGATTTGGCAGTTTGATATCCTGAGAGCTTCTCTCTTGATAATCTTTCTGCACTCTTTTGGACCTCTTTGGTGTTTTGGCTACATTCTCCTTCATTTTGGAGATGTTCTGACTTTTTCTCTCTTTCTTTTTCCTCTCTTTCTCTCTTTTGGGAAGGATACGTCACAAACTCCTTCAACTTGGAGATGTTTCGATCCTTCTTTGACGATATTGGCTCTTGGGTTAGAGATCTTTGGATGATAGCTGAAATTAAATATCTTTTAGGGATTGTCGGGAGGTTCATCGCATCTGCCTTCATCTCGACAGTGCTTTGGACTTTCCCTGGAAGGATCTGTCACAAACTCCGTCATCTTGGAGATGTTTCGAATCTTCTTTGGCCCCGGGGGTCTACTCGCCTAATTCGCCTTCATCTTGACGACAGGTGAGAGATCCCTTTTGCGGATACTTAATTGCAGCTTAGATGATTCTGAGGAGACAAGGCTTGGGTAAATGCTCTCTTTTCTAGCACTCAGGATATTTCCACTGCCTCGTTTTACAAGAATAATCTTTAAAGATGTGCCATTGACTGCGATCAGTATCAATCATCTATGGCTTTTCAATAATATTGAATCTTCTTTTCTGGCCATATCGAGGATTTATCCTTCATCCTTTTAGTTGGCCAATAGAAAGAATTTGAAGTTTGAATCTCTTTTTCGCAAAAGCTTCACTCTTTTGGAAGTAATGCTGAAGGTAAATTGAGATAGAGATTAGTGCAATAAAGATTTTGAAATCAACAATTGATTGACAAATTGACAAAATTTTCTTGAAATCCTTGGTGAAAGTGAGTATTTGAAGTCCGGTTCAACACATCCGTGACGAAGATTCTCCTCTCTTTTTCCCCAAAAAGGGAGACTCAGGCTTGGCCCTTACCTGAATGGGAAATGGGAAATACTCCTCTCTTCCCTGAAGAGGAGGTATTTGCAAAACGAACTTTCGAAGAGAAATTGAGCTTTCGTCAAAGCTCCCTAATATTAGGCTTCTCTTATGGAAAGGGGGCCGATAATAGTGAGGTCTGAAAATTGGGTCATGAAAGAAATGAGTCCATCATACTCTCCCTGCAAAGAGGATCTTTCATGACGAAAAATGGCCTAGTATGAAATTGGGGGGTCACAAGAAAAGCGAGTCTCCGTCGAGCCTCTCCCTTAAAAAGGGTTTCTCGTGTGAAATTGGAAATTGTTTTGCAAACGGTTCACAAAGACGCGAGTCCCTTCAAACTCTCCCTGAAAAGGGGCTAAGTGAACGAATTGGATAGCATGCGAAAAGAAAGAGCTCCCTCGAACTCTCCCTAAAAAGGGTCTCTCGCAAGAGAAAATGATTGAAATTGGATATTGAGATTGATTGACCAAAAGGTCGAAATTGGAAATTGGAAAATTGGTTGTTGAAAATTGAATGACCCGAAGGTCGAAATTGGATGACCTGATGGTCGGAATTGAGAATTGATTTGACCACAAAGGTCGAAATTGTGTGACCTGAAGGTCGAAATTGAGAATTGAGTGACCTAAAAGTCGAAATTGTGTGACCCGAAGGTCGAAATTTGGAAATGAAGGTCAAAGATTGGAAATTGATTGACCCGAAGGTCGAAATTTGGAAATTGATTGACCCGAAGGTCGAAAATTGGAAATTGATTGACCCGAAGGTTGAAAATTGGAAATTGATAGACCCGAAGGTCGAAATTGAGATTGGTAATTGAAATTGAGAATTGGAAATCAGGTGACCCAGAGGTCGAAATTGGAGAATTGCCTGATTTGAGGATTTAAATTGAAATTTGGAGGACAAAATATCAAATTTGAGCAATTGACAGACCCTGATGATCGAAATGACTTGGATCAATAAAGGAAAATGATGAGTTCGAGTCAAAGTTCGAATAAATAACAGAGATCACGAGTCGGAACCCGGATCAATGAGAAAAATGAAGGGGTCGAGTAAGGTATAGAGATCGCGAGTCGGAACTCGGATCAACAAAAGGAAAACGGAAGGCTCGAATCAGAGCTCAAATAAGATAATGAGATCACGAGTCGGAACTCGGATCAACAGAGAAAAATGAAGAGCTCGAATCTGAGCTCGAATGAAGATAAAGAGATCACGAGTCGGAACTCGGATCAATAAAGAAAACGAAGAGCTTGAGTCAAGGCTCGAGTAAGATAATGAGATCACGAGTCGGAACCCGGATCAACAAAGAAAATGAAGAGCTCGAATGAATAGAGAGATCTCGAGTCGGAACCCGGATCAACAAGAGAAAATGAAGAGTTCGAGTCAAGGCTCGAATAAGTAGAGAGATCACGAGTCGGAACCCGGATCAACAAAGAAAATGAAGAGCTCGAATGAATAGAGAGATCTCGAGTCGGAACCCGGATCAACAAGAGAAAATGAAGAGTTCGAATGAATAGAGAGATCTCGAGTCGGAACCCGGATCAACAAGAGAAAATGAAGAGCTCGAATGAATAGAGAGATCTCGAGTCGGAACCCGGATCAACAAGAGAAAATGAAGAGTTCGAGTCAAGGCTCGAATAAAGTAGAGAGATCACGAGTCGGAACCCGGATCAACAAAGGAAAATGAGGAGTTCGAGTCGAGGCTCGAATAAAGTAGAGAGATCACGAGTCGGAACCCGGATCAACAAAGGAAAATGATTTGAATAAAAACCCGAGTCGGAACTCGGTTTTCCAAAAAGTTGAAAATGTACCAGCTCGAATACTGGATTTTGAAATAATACCAGTTCGAGTGCTGGGTTTTGGTTCAGTATTGGCAATGATCTTTGGATCATTAGGAATTATGATGGGACTGTTTGTTGAAATCCCAATACCGACCGGATTGTGATTAATGCAATTGAATGCAAATGAATATGAGTTGATGCATGAATGCACAAGTGCATGAAATGAGGAATCTGTTTATCCTGCCTGCATATAGAATGCTTGAAAACAAATTTTCAAAAAGATGCCCCAGTGTAACAAAACAGAACAACCACAAGAAGAATGTCATAATTAAATGAGAAAAGTTGATGATTTTATTGATGCCTAAAAAAGGATGATGACTTGAAAAAGGAAAACCACTAGGACTATATCGTCCTAACAAAATGAGAAGGCATTGGCATTGGCATTGTCATGCTTCAGAGTGATCTGGGAGAGGCTTGGTCAGGACTGCAACTCGTCCCTCCCTTTCTTCCGGCACCAAAAGCTCTTTATCGATGTAGTCCTGTATAATATTTTTTAGAACGAAGCAACGTTCAGTATCGTGCCCCATTGCCCGATGGAACTCGCAGAAACAATCTTTCCATTTCCTCATGGTGACGGGAGGATCCACAATCCTTGGAAGTTTGATCATATCCTTCGCGAGCAGTTATCCAAGAATTTCTTCGATTGACCGACCTAAAGGAGTAAACTCGCCATCATAACTCCAACCATCACGCTTTATCTTCTTCGGATTGCTGGATTTCTGTTGAATGCTGACTTCTTTGACTTCTTTCTTGGTTAGGGCTACTGGATGTTCTTCTTCTCTGCCTTCAACAAAGAGGTTCTTATCAATACAGTCTTGTACAATATTTTTGAGGACAAAACAATGATCAGTGTCATGCCCTACTGCCCGATGGAACTTGCAAAACTGATTCTTGAACCTTCCCATGATGGTGGGAGGAGTGGTGGCCTTTGGGAGTTTTACTAATCCCTTAATCAACATGTATTCGAGAACTTCGTCAAGTGGCTTGTCTATAGGAGTGAAATCTCGATCGCCGCTCCAGTTTCCGCGCTTTGATTTTCCTTGATTTTTTTCCTTTTGCTGAGGGCTGGATTGAAAAGGTCTATTCTGGATTCTAGAATACTTTCCTTTCAAATCTTTAGACTCTTCTAACTTGCTGCTTTGACTGCCTCTGTTTTTGTTGTTGCTGGGTTTAGAACTGGTTGCCCTGTTGTGGTCTCCAATGATGCTCATAGGGATGGTGATCGATGCCCCTTCTTTAACAGGAACTTTTCCGAAATTGGCTTCAGCTTGCTCGGATAATATCTAAATCATCATTCTTTTGAACAAACGATATATAGCGGGATCAATCTCCTCCTTGATGGTCTGAGCTCCCTCTTTGACAGACTTTATAGAATCCATTTCTCACTCACTGTCTGTAACTAATGTGTTGAAGTAGCGCGGTCCTTGATCTCGTCTGGATCACACAACTATGCCAATGCCCTCTGCAGAACCACATGGGATGTTTAGCATGATGGGAAAAAGAATTTTGAAACCAACACTCTTGAGGGAAAAACAAATGATGGGATGACAAAAATTTTGGATAAAATTTGGAAGATATACTGGAAAAGAAGTTTTTGACGACATGAGCAAAATTTGAAATTTTGAATATTTGCAGGCAGGATCGGAATAAAGCTGGAAATCTGAGATCCAGTAGAAAGGTAGAATGAAAAATCACCTGGAGTTTTGAAAGAAATTTGATATTTGAGAAAATCATCCAGGGTTTTAAAAAAAAAGACCTTGTGGAAAATAAGGATATTTTTGAAAAAGGCCTAATAAGTTGGAAAACATTGGGAAATGTAAAAATTTGAGGAAATCATACACATACAATCACATCCTGCACAAACATTTATGCACATTCAGCACTCCCTAAAAGGCTGACTCTAGATGCATTATTTTGAAAACAGTTGTAGGACCTTAATCATAACTCTAGGTTCAGATCATCTTTGTCCAATCTAGTTATGCCGATATACCTGAATTGAAATCCAAGGTACGTGGCATATAATCTCAACTCCGGTTCTAAGGTAAGGTTTTCCAACATCCTTGAGCGCCTACCGATATACTTCGGACTGTGGCCCGCGGTACGTGGTAGGGGGGTGTTAACCCAAATAGTTGGCCCAGTTGTGGGGCTCTGTCCCGAACTATGGTTCTGGAAGAGAGCCCAGCAACGTGAAGACCGGGTAATGATAGGTAATTGAGGTTTTGAAAAAATGATCACATGCAAGAAATAGAAGGCTCTAAGTCCTAGAGAGATAGATTTTTGAAAATCTTTGAGGAAGCATACATTGTTTGCATTCAGATCCTAAATTGAGGAGAGTTGTATTTAGACCTAAGTCTATGTGAGCATGAAAATTTCTCCTCAATATGGTCCTACCAAACCATGCCTAAGCTATATGCAATCAATGTCAGCTGGGTCCGAATCTAGGCTCCTAGGCTCACATGATATTGAAAGTAAAAGAGCTGACATTTTATGAACATAATTTTGATAATTGAACTAAGTCAAGCATAATTTAGGTCAGACAAGGACAGGTCCCATCACGGTCGCCAAACCTGTGGTCGTCGCAAAATTTTTCTCCGTCTTCCCTTCCTTGCGGAAGAGAGAGGGAAATGCTTTCGCGATTCAAACTTGACCGGATTTTGGAAATTGTTTTGAAATACTCGCCTCCGTTTTGAAAATTGCGGGAAAATCCATGGGATGGGGCTCGACCTGTCGGTACGAGGTTCGACCGTTCCTGCCGCCTTTAACAGGGGTAATCGAACCAAGGACCAAAATTATGCTTGACTTAGTGAAATTACCGAAATCGTGTTCTATCCTAAATGCACAGAGAATTCAGGCATGTGCTATGAGAATTTTGAAAAATGTAAATTGGAAAATATGATGTATGCTTAGAAAATATTTGAAGTTGAAAAGTATTTCTCAGGAAAAGGATGGAAATCAATCTCTCAGGAAAAACTCAGACGAAGAAGGTTTGAAATCTAGAGAAAATTTATAAAGAGTTGGAAAATCTTGAAGAAGTGAGAATCTCGGGAAAATATTAAGAAAGTTTATAAAGACTTTGAAAATTATGAAGAGGTGAGACTCTCGAGAAAATCTTGAGAAAGTTTATCAGATTTGAAAATCATGAAGAAATGAGAATCTCAGGAAAATTTTGAGAAAGTTTATAAAGACTTAGAAAAATGAGAATCTCAGGATAATTTTGAGAAAAGCTTAGAAAGACTTGGAAAACCATGAGGAAATAAGAATCTCAGGAAAATTTTAAGAAAGTTTAGAAAGACTTGGAAAACCATGAAGAAATGAGAATCTCAGGAAAATTTTGAAAAAGCTTAGAAAAGACTTGGAAAACCATGAGGAAATAAGAATATCAGGAAAATTTTAAGAAAGTTTAGAAAGACTTGGAAAACCATGAGGAAAATAAGAATCTCAGGAAAATGAAGGAATTCTTGAGAAAAGATGATCATTTGAAAAGAAAAACACTTATCAGGAAAACTTGGATTTTGAGAATTTTCTTAAGAAAAGGATAGAAAATTTATAGGAAAGATTCATTGGAGAAGTAAATTCAGAACTTAGGAAATTGAAATCCTGAGAATCTGGTTTTTTTTTTTTTTGCAATATCTGAAAATCAACTTGGATTCTTTAGAAAATGAGAAATTCCTTTGAAAAGAATCTTAAGGAAATAACTTTTTAAGGAAAATCACAGGAAAACATTTGATTTGGGAAATCCAACTCCGAATATCATCATAGTTTCTTGAGAAAATCGATTCCATGAAGTGAAAATCTTTTGAGAAAATCATGAGGAAAACAAATGATGCAGATGATGTGAATGAATGAATGCACTTTTGAAAAGATTTCTGAAAATTTTATTGGAAAAATGTGGATTAAGCCAAAGTAAATCCTTCATATATTCTGACTGTGGCCATAAATATATTCAGGGTTTATTTGAGTTAATTCACAATATTTTGAAAACATTGGAAATATGAGGTGCATTTTCAAGATAGCCTAAGAGTGTAGGCTCAATGTGACTGGTAGAGAGATGATGGATCTGGGTCTCGTCCATATTCCGACTAGGGCCGTAAATATGGACTCCACCGAGTTCATCAACTCTCTAAGAGTTGGTGCACGTGCCATTCGTGTTCATCCACGGTGGGTTTTGAAAATTGAGATATATGCATCATAGAATCAGGATATTACTGAAATCAAACTATATGAGATGCGACCTAATCTAAGCAGTAAAAATAAATCTTATTCCAAGGTTTACATCGGATTGTTACATTGCATAACATAAAGTAAAAGAAAATTGAAATGGAGCCAAGGAATCAACCTCTTCTAGCTTTTCCTGCAAAATGAGAGTTAGTACAAAATAAACAAGGAAATGGACATATATATATAATATATACAACGAAGAGACATATCAAAATGCTAAAATAGGTGCTAAATGTCATGTAACGATGGAGGTGTAACTATATAAGAAAATATATGGATGTGCATACATGGAAATAAGAGCACATGAAGATATATATATATATATATAAGTATATATCTATGTATATATATATATACATATATATATATATACATATATACGTATACATATAGGTAAATATATATAGATATACATATATATATAGAAATAAAATGAGAAAATATATGCACTAATGGAAATTCTACAAAATGGGTAAAATCAGAAAATATGGATATACGCAGTTTCTGTAGGTAACTTTACATAGCCGTATTTCCTAAATTACAAGATATATTTCAACAAAAATGGGTATAGAGCTTCTCTATATATCAATAAAGAAGCGTGCAAAAATTGGTTGGGAGATCACGATTGGATATAGAGATATCCGTTCATGAATATGGCCAAATATCAAGACTGCACACTTGCAGCAGAAAATGAATATGTGCAGGAAATGGGTTGTGGAAGCATCATGGGCTATTTCAAGGATATCATGAAAAGGATATGGAAAGATTGGTGAAAAGATGAAAATGTCATGGAAAATGATGAAACAATATATATAATTGATGCTGCAAATGGGGTGATATAGCAAACAAGAATTTAGCCCTAAGCTAAGCAAAATTTCTTAAAACCAAGGGTAATATTCCAGCCATAGCTTCATAAAACAGAAATTATAGCATCAAATAATGAAATTCCAGCTATAACTTCATAAAACAAGCATTTTAAACATCAAGCTCATAAACCAAATGATGAAGTTCCAACATATTTTCATAAAACAGACATTTGAACATCAAGCTCATAAATCAAATGATGATGTTCCAGCCCATAGATTCATAAAACAGAAATTGTAACATCAAATGATGATGTTCCAGCCCATAGATTCATAAAACAGAAATTGTAACATCAAATGATGATGTTCCAGCCCAGAGATTCATAAAACAGAATTGTAACATCAAATGATGATGTTCCAGCCCATAAATTCATAAAACAGAATTTTGTAACATCAAACTCACAAATCAAATGATGAAGTTCCAGCATAACTTCATAAAACAGAAATTTGAACCTCAAGCTCACAAATCAAATGATGATGTTCCAGCCCATAGATTCATAAAACAGAAATTCGAAGCTCATAAATCAATCTCATGAATCAAAATGATGAAGTTCCAGCCATAACTTCATAAAAACAAAATTTTGAACATAACGTTCCTAAATCAAATGATGAAGTTTCAGCCATAACTTCATAAATCAGAATTTTAGCAGCAAGCTTAAACAAAATTTCATAAATCAAATGATGATATTCCAACATAGCTTCCTAAAACAGAAATTTAACATTAAGCTTAAACAAAACATGATCACCTAAATCAAGTAGTGATGTAGTTGGGCTGAATGAAGTGGAGAACACGTTGGAATCTCCCCTGGATTGGGGATCTCCTGCTGCTTGTGGACTGCAAATGGGCAGCAGGAATCTTTTTGCTGCTGATTAACTGAAGATAGATGAAGATGCTGGATTCCGGACAGCTGGTGGGCTGGGCTTCCTGCTGCAAGTGGATGTGCAGCTGGGCTTCCTGCTGCAAGTGGATTGAAGGCAAATGGAGGTGAAGAAGGATCGGATGCTGCTGGTGGTGGCTTCTCTTGCGGCTGTGGCTGAAATGGAGGTAAAGGTGCAAACTTCAGGCTGGATGAAGGGAAAGGGCAGCGACAAAGGTCTTTTCAATGGTTGGGCTTCCCTGATGTGGCTGGTTTGAAGTGAGGATGCAGGAAACGTTGGCTGAGCTGGAATGGATGCAATCAATTTTGGGTTGGCTGTGCTGTGGCTGGAATGAAGGAAGACGCAGCCACTTGCTGGAGGTGCCCTGTGGCTGGGCTGAAGTGTAGGTGCAGGAAACGTTGGCTGGAGGTGCCTTGTGGCTGGGCTGAAGTGTAAGTGCAGGAAACGTTGGCTGGAGGTGCCCTGTGGCTGGGCTGAAGTGTAGGTGCAGGAAACCTTGGCTGAAGGTGGCTTGCTTGTTGGTGGGTTGAAGGAAAAGGGGCAGCAACCGTGGGTTAGCTGAAGGTTATGGCTGGACTGAAGAAGGTAATCTTCAGCTGCTGTTGGAGATGAAAGGGGCTTCACGCTGAGAACTCCCACCTGCAAAAAAAAAAAAAAAAAAAACATTAATCGGCCAGGCCTCCCCCTTTGGTGAATGCTCCCTCTAATCCAAAACCCACGAAAACCTCTTCTTTTCTCCCCTTCCTCCTCAATCGGCTAATGGCTACTCTTTAAAACTTTCAGCCCCTCCAAAAGAAACGCAGGTCCGTTACCATTTTTTTGAAAATTTTTTCAAATTGGACTTCAATGCTACCGTTTTCAAAAGGGCGCATCTTTTGATTTTTTTCAAATTTTGGTTTTATTTCCCTAAGTTTTAGGTAAAAATAAAAAATTTTCCTTAGGGAAATTCGGCTGTGCCATTAAGGCTGCTTCTTTCTAAAAAAAAAAAATTTATTAAAACAAAATAAAAAAAAAATAAAATAAAAAGGAAATAAATGAGAGGCTTTTATGGAAATGCCACCTCAATCCACTTTTAAAATCCTTTTTGAAAATAAAGCTTTATTTTGTTTTGTAAATCTTTTATTTTCAAGTGGGGTGCCACATGTGTGTGGGCCCACTAAAAAAAATAAATAAATAAATAAGAATTTTAAAAAGAAAATTTTGCAAATTGGTATGACCTCCGAGTGGGTCCCACTTGAGAATAAGATACTTACCTGGGAATCCGAGTATGGTGCTAGTTTGAAGGCGGGTCCCGCTCCATTTTTTTTTTTTTTTTGAAGATACGAGATAAAACATTATTTGTTTTTCAAGAATTTGGAAAAATTGGGTTTTTAGGGAAAAAAATATGGATAAATGTAAAAAAAAAAAAAAATTGTAAAGGGATTTAAAATCTTTTGCAAAAAGTTTTGAGATAAAATCTTTAAAATCAATATCCAAATATCCAGATTATTTTCTTGAGAAAATTTTTGTAATTCAAAGTCCTGGGGGTAAAATGGGAAAGATTGGCAATTTTGAAATCCCAGGGTTTTAAAAAAAACAATTTGAAAAAGTTTAAAAATCAAATCTGGATGGACAATTTTGAAACTCAGGAGTTCTGGATCTCAAAATGACATGCTGTGCAATGAAATGATGCAATGCTATGCAAAGACGTTTTCTATGAAATGTCACTCTGAGCTCGGACTTGGAAATTTTACCTTTTGGTCCAGAAAAAAGGATTTTGAAATTTTGCCATTTGAAGATGTCTCTGAACCTAAATATAGAGATTTTGAGGCTCAAGAATGAGATTTAGGACTTTCTTCAAGGTTCAATCTTGGAAAATGACTATTTTGCCCTTCATTGCTTCTGGAGAACTGACACGTGCCGATTGAGGGCGATGTCGAGAGGGTGAGTGAAAATTTGGGGTGTTTACATTCACCAACATCAACACAAACATTTAACAAAAATACAAAGATCGGCTAGAATATCTCTAGCCGAATTTTTTTTTTTCTTTTTCAAAAATACAATCAAAACAAGACAAGCAGCACCCACAATCAAAATGAATTAAAATAAACTTTTTGGAATAGGATTTTCAGCAAAACAACACAATACACATGCTGGACAAAACAAAAATATCAAAACAGAAAAATATTTTTGTAAAAATCAAGAATCGGCTAGAATAAGTCTAGCCGATTTTGGATTTTTTTTCTTTTTAATTAAAACCAAATACAACCCACACAAAAACCGAATAAAGTAAATCAAAATGAACACTTTTTTTTATTGGATTTTCTGTAAAACAATATCAAGAACACTTATGACAAACTTGAAGAATCGGCTAGATGAAGATCTAGCCGATTTTTATAAAAAAGATGAAAAATCAATAAAAACTCGATTCCAATGAATCAATCAAATAAATAAACCTAAGCTAACGTGCTGGCCTATGCACGAATGCTATTCTAAGGTTGAAATAAAAAGAAAAACAAGAAACATACAGAAAATAACAAAACAAAAACAACACACACAAATCGGTTTTATCTAGAAGAGAAGGAAGAAGAAGACCTACCTTTTGGAAGATCCGACGACCGGGGGGGTGAAGAAGAGCGGACCGTGGCTGGATGTAGACGTCTTCTACAGTTCAAGGATGCTGTACTTCACCAAAAACGGCATCTATTGCAGCTGCTACACGTTGGAGATCCACCGATGATGGCATGTGAGCCGATTCGCGATCGGAGGGTGTAGAAAGCCGGATGGAGGTAGGGCCGGCTCACCTTGGTGGTGTGTTGCGCACTCCCGCCCAAGGTTAATGGTCTCCACCTCTGCTACACCTGCAAAAGTACAGAAAAATGGTGAAAAGACAGCAAGGAATAAGAAAGAAATGAAAAGAAACCAAAGAAAGCTTGAAAATATGCTTGAAAATCAAGCATAGGTCGATCTTCAATGGCCAACACTTGGGGAAGATGGAGAGGAAGGAGCTGCTGCTGTAGAGTCACTGTAGGGGGCGTCCAAACACAGCCAAAGACGCCTAGGGTTCTTGAAAAAAAACTATTTATAGTTTTGACATTTTTCAGAAAGAGTGTTAAAAAATAAAATATTGCTAGGCGCCACTTTCTGGGGGGTTTTTAGAAAAACTTTTTGAAATGAGTATGGATAGGTGTGTGGGTTGGGTTTTGGGCTTTCTAAGAGTTGATCCAAGGTCCAATTGACCTAATTGGGTCGGATATGGATCCGATCCACCTCGAAATCCGTGCCCAAACACTGAAATAGCCATAACTCTCTCATTTTAACTCCGATTTTTCTGAAATTCGAACCATAGCCCCTTACTATCAAAACACATCTAAACATGGGTTTAAAACCTTAAACTTGATACAAAACGCATGAAAAACTTGTTTACATGATGTGCATTTCATGCATCATCAAATACCCCCATGCTTGAATGTTTGTTAGTCCCTTAACAAACCCTAATCATGATATGCACTGAAGACAAGAAATGCTAAGCATGAATGCATAATACTACCTCACTTTCGTAGGAATCACGGTTGCATTTAGCGTATGCGACAAGCCCTTTAAACCCCTAGCTTACACTAGTGGACGAGTAAGGTCTCGTGAGGGTTTGCAGCGATGCTACCCACAAACATCAATAAAATGCAAGGATGATCTTTCAAAAATATTAGGCTCTTAAGAATGCAGTTGTAACAAATATTTCATGTAATTGACATTCTCAAAACAAGTTTAAAAATCTCATGCCTCCATAGTAAAAATTCTTTTCCTTCACTTTTCTAATATTGTAGCTAGTTCATGATTTTTCTTCGAAAGTCAAGTATTCTCATGTTTTACTCATTTATTCTCACTTGTATATTTTCTGCACAGTAATGCACATATATACTTAAGCAATGAAAATTTTCTCATTCAGCACATTCTTTTTCTTTCATTTTCAACTTTTGATCTCTTGCGCATTCTTCTCATATGAGCACTATTTCGAATAGTCAGTTTTCGTGACCCGTGTAGCGAGCTTTGGGTCAGTGACTCCCAAGTCGGCCGACCTTAGGGCACTAGATACAGAGTATCCCTCAGACTTAATTGCTCGAGCCACTAGACCTTCTATTCTAATAGTTTACGTATAGTCTTCCTCTTGTCATGTGCAATGTCTCTATCTCTTAGGCTTTCTATGCAGTCCATGTAACAAGCTTTCGAACCGGTGGCTCCCAAACCAGCTGGCTTTGGGGCACCAGATGTAAAACACCCTTCAGATTCTACTTACTCGAACTACAAAGGCCACAGATATCGACTTAGACAAGAGATGATCTCCTTCGTTATCCTTTTCGTTAAGATACTCAAACACTTCATCTCGTGTCTGAGTTCTACTACTAGGATTCACAAAGACATCAACAACTAAACGTAACTCTATTCTTTTAAACTCATTTTTCAAACCCATCTTTCCATTGCTTATTTCTTTCACAAAACATACTGTGCATACTTATACAAAAGTGATTCAAAATTTTCTAACAATCAAATACTATCTTTTCTTTGAATTATCTCATAAACAACTACTATATTTGATTCAGTTCAGAAAAAAAAAATTTATGGGGCTTAAAAAATTTTTAAACTGTTAGATTATGCCAAAACAATCATATATGCTACACTTTGTTCTTAAATGCCTACTTTGATTACCAGTCATACAAAAAAAAAAAATTTGTGTATTTTTGTGTGCATGCATCTAAACCACCCCCCCATGCTTGAATGACACTGTCTCTAGTGGCATACAAAATGAATAAAAATGTAATGCAAATGCACATTAAAAGACACTAACAAAAATATGGGAGAAAGGATAGATACAACCTGATTTGCTCTGAGCTTTTGAAGTTGATTTTCCTCTGATTCTTGAATTCTTTGAAAACTCTTCTCTGTACCTAGTAATTGATACACTAATTGTTAAGTTCATCCTGCATACATCAAAACACAAATTAGCACATGTGAAATGAAATACTAAATAAATAAAAACTCTGAAATGAAAAATAAATAATGTACATATGATACATCCCTCTGGTCGAATCTTCATGCCTTCGTGAGATGCACTATCTCACACTCACCATCCTGTAAGGCATCTGAAATGAATGGCTTCAGTCTTTGCCCATTTACTTTGAATGTACCTTGGGTCATAGGATCGAATAATGTCACTGCTCCATGGGGAAATACTTCTTTTACAATGTATGGACCTGTCCATCTCGATCTTAACTTCCCTGGGAATAAATGTAAACGAGAATTGTATAGCCACACTTTCTGATCTGGCTCAAACACTTTTCTGACAATATGCTTATCATGAAATGCTTTTGTGCGAGCCTTGTATAATTTGGCATTCTCATATGCATCATTCCTGAGTTCCTCTAATTCTGAGAGCTGCAGTGCTCTCTCTTTGCCAGCCTGGGTGAGGTCAAAATTTAATTTCTTGATAGCCCAGTACGCTCTATGTTCTAACTCGACAGGAAGATGACATGCTTTCCCGAATACAAGGCGATACGGGGACATGCCAATGGGAGTCTTAAATGCAGTTCTATATGCCCAAAGTGCATCATCTAAGCGCTGGGACCAATCCTTGCGGTCCGGACGAACTGTCTTTTCTAAAATTCGCTTAATCTCCCTATTGGACACTTCAACCTGTCCACTAGTCTGCGGATGATATGGAGTGGTGAATCTATGATTGACAGAATATCTTCTCAGAAGAGAAGCTATCTGAACATTCCTAAAATGCTTGCCACCATCGCTAATCATCGCACGTGGCACTCCAAAACGACTGAAAATGTTGTGCTTAATGAACTTAAGCACTACTCTGTGATCATTGGTCTTGGTGGCCACAGCCTCGACCCACTTGGACACATAATCAACCGCCACCAGAATATATATAAATTTCCGAATGAGGGCGGAAATGGTCCCATGAAATCAATGCCCCAAACATCAAAAATTTCGACTATCAAAATCGGTAGCAAGGGCATCATGTCCCTCTTGGACATGTTTCCAATCTGCTGACATCGCAGGCATCGCCTACAGAACTCATGAGCGTCCCTGTGGAGTGTGGGCCAATAAAATCCTGACTGCAAAACCTTTGCAGCCGTCTTCCTACTACTAAAATGCCCTCCACAGGCTAACGAATGGGAAAAATTCAAAATGGATTGGTATTCCTCCTCCGGAACGCATCTTCTAATGATCTGATCTGCACAGTATTTGAACAACTCCGGTTCATCCCAATAATAGTGCCTCACCTGAGATAGGAACCTCTCACGCTCATTCTTGTTCCAATGCTCAGGTATCTGCCTCGAAACCAGATAGTTCACAATATCTGCAAACCAGGGTAACTGCGATGTACTGACTGACATGATCTGCTCATCGGGGAAAGAATCACTGATCGGTCTCTGATCCTGCGTAGTCTCCACGATCAGTCTGGAAAGATGGTCTGCTACTACATTCTCGCTTCCCTTCTTATCTCGAATCTCGAGATCAAACTCCTGTAGTAGTAGGACCCAACGAATTAATCTCGGT
Organism: Nuphar pumila; assembly: GCF_984573655.1. Lineage (NCBI taxonomy): Eukaryota > Viridiplantae > Streptophyta > Magnoliopsida > Nymphaeales > Nymphaeaceae > Nuphar > Nuphar pumila. Next base: position 57,149,453 of record NC_143258.1, read on the forward strand.
TTGGTGTCTTTCTTATTCAACAAATATTTCAATGCAGAATGATCAGAATAGACAACCACCTTCGAACCGAGTAAATAGGACCTAAATTTATCCAATGCGAAAACTACCGCAAGTAGTTCCTTCTCTGTCGTAGTATAATTCATCTGAGCATCAGACAGAGTTCTACTCGCATAGTAGATCACATAGGGCTTCTTATCAATGCGTTGTCCTAAAATGGCCCCCATAGCATAATCAGATGCATCGCACATAATCTCAAATGGGAGAGTCCAATCTGGAGGTCTCAAAATAGGTGCAGTAATCAAGGCCTCTTTGAGAATCTCAAAGGCCTTCATGCAATCCTCACTGAAATCAAAGGGCTGGTCTTTCTCCAATAACGTGCAAAGCGGTCGAGAGATTTTGCTAAAATCTTTTATGAACCGCCTGTAAAATCCCGCATGCCCTAAAAATGATCGAATCTGCCTCACAGAGGTGGGTGGAGTCAAACGAGAAATGGATTCCACCTTCGCTCTGTCAACCTCAATACCACGCTTGGACACAATGTGTCCAAGTACAATCCCCTCCTGGACCATAAAATGGCTCTTTTCCCAACTCAGGACGAGATTGGTCTCCACACACCTACTCAGTACTCGAGCAAGTTTGTGGAGGCAATCTTCAAAAGAAGAGCCATACACAGAAAAGTCGTCCATAAAAACTTCCATCACATCATCAATCATGTCCGAGAAGATAGCAAGCATGCACCTCTGAAAAGTAGCCGGGGCATTACAAAGCCCAAAAGGCATACGTCTAAATGCGAAGGTGCCATAAGGACATGTAAACGTGGTCTTCTCTTGGTCGTCAGGATGGACAGCTACCTGATTGTATCCTGAATATCCGTCTAGAAAGCAGTAGTAGCTCTGTCCTGCGAGTCGCTCTAAGATCTGATCAATGAATGGCAATGGGAAATGATCTTTCCTAGTTGCCACATTCAACTTCCTATAATCGATGCAGACTCGCCATCCTGTAGTGGTCCTCATCGGAATTCTCTCACCCTTCTCATTCTCAACCACAGTGAGTCCTGACTTCTTCGGCACAACTTGAATCGGACTGACCCACTGACTATCAGAAATAGGGTAAATGATTCCGGCATCCAACCACTTCACCACCTCTTTCTTCACCACTTCCTTCATGTTGGGATTTAGCCTTCTCTGCATATCCCTAAATGGCTTGATTTCCTCATTACAATGGATCCTATGCATGCAGAATGAAGGATCAATCCCCTTTAGATCAGCAACTCCCCATCCAATCGCTGCCTTGTGCTCCCGAAGAATAGTCAGCAATCTCTGTTCCTGCTCTTCAGTGAGCAAGGACGAGATGATCACAGGCAGAGTCTCATCATCTCCGAGGTATGCATACTTGAGTGAATCCGGTAAGGGTTTCAACTCAAGTTTCGGAGGCGACTCGATCGACGATTTGGCGGGAGTCTCAGCAAGTGGTGGAAGAGGTTCCCTGACCGCTCCCCAAGGTGGTTTCTCTGACGACACTCTAGACACATCTACACTATCTACACCGCTATTCTTCTCTATATAATACAAATCTAAAGAATCCTCAGTAATGTACAACTCGGGCTACTCCTCCACTAACTCCTGTGCAATGTCTACATGAAAGCAGTCCATGTCTCCTGCTGGTCCCATTGCGGCATTGAAAATATTCAGCTTTACCTTCCTATTGCCGAATGAGAGATCCATGGCTCCGGTCCTACAGTTGATGCACGCATTGGCAGTCGCCAAGAATGGTCTGCCTAAAATAATCGGAGTCTGGTGCTGGCTGTCTACTCCTTCCATATCAAGGATAATGAAATCGACTGGAAAATAAAAGTCATCCACTTTAACTAGCACGTCCTCCAAGACACCTCTCGGTACCTTGACGGAACGATCTGCCAGCTGCAGTGTAATCGGAGTCGATCTCATCTCACCTAGCCCGAAAGAATCGAAGAAATATCCGGGCAGAATATTCACGCTTGCTCCAAGATCGAGCAATGCGCGTTCTATCCGGATGTTCCCTATAGTACAAGCAATGATAGGGGCTCTAGGGTCCTTGAGCTTTGGTGGTGTCTGATGCTGAAGTACTGAACTCACCTGCTCAGTCAGATGGACCCTGTTAGGAACTCGCTCTCTAGATTTACGCTTCTGCGTACATAGTTCCTTCAGGAATTTGGCATATGCCGGCACCTGCTGAATAGCATCGAGCAAAGGTAGGTTGATCTGCACATGCATGAAGATATCAAGCATGTCCTGGATCTTCGCACCTTGCTTCCCTCTATAACCAGGAGACTCTAATGCTTTGGGATAGGGTGGTGGGGGAATATACTCTGCTGGCTCCTCCTCTTTGCGAGAAGGTTCACTCCTATCCTTCTTCTTCTCTGAGGATAAAGATGATGAAGGTGATGATGGGGATGGGGATGATTGTTGAGCCGACGTAGGTGAAACAATGGTCTCTGGCTCCTCTATCTTCTCTCTACTCTCTCGCTCTCTGCTCTCGACGTGATACTCACGTCCACTCCTCAAGGCCATAACTGATTTAGCCTGCTGCTGTGTCTCAGTATGAAATAGGCCTCCAGTCATCTGGTCCTTACCCTTCGGGTTCATGACAGCCTGACTCGGCAATGTACCCTCGGGTCTCCTACTAATAGCCTCAGCTAACTGTCCCATTTGCGATTCTAACTTCGCAATGGACTGCGTATGCGAGCTCAAAATCTGGCTACACTTCTCGAAGGCGTTCTGATTAGAGGTTTTCACCTCTTGGAATGCCTGGAGAAGTCTCTCCTCAAAAGATGTCTGCGGGGCAGACTCCTGCTGAATCGGGGAAGGAACTGAAGAAGAAGAAGACTGAGAATAGTTCGGTCTTTGAAATGGCTGAGTAAAAGATGGCTGCCGAACTGGCTGAGAGGAAGAAGGCATCTGTATAGAAGACTGTGGATTCTTCCATGAAAAATTGGGATGGTTACGCCAACCCGGATTATATGTCGATGAAAATGGGTTATTTGGCGGTCTGACGTAACCCTGAGCTGCCTGAACTTGTTCTTGAACAAATTCAGGGTACTGAGCTGCCGAAGGGCACTCAGTGATCTCGTGTGCCGGACTGGCACAAAGAGTACACACCTGCTGTGTAGTGGATGGTCCTGAGAGAAGCTGGTCCAGCTTCTGAGCAATCATATCTACTTTACACTGTAGTGCAGTAGATGGACCAATCTCAAGAACACCAGCTTTCTTTTGAATGCTAGGTGTGGCTCTATCAGAATGAGAGCTCGAAGCATGGTGGAGTGAATTCTCGGCCAATGTATCAAATAGCCTCCATGCTTCGTCCTCGCTCTTCAGCATGAATGTCCCACCACATGAAGAGTCGATCATCTGACGATTCTTGTCAGACAATCCATCATAGAAACTCTGCACCAGTTGCCATTTCGGCACCTGATGATGGGGGCATTTCCTGAGGAGATCCTTCATTCTCTCCCAGGTCTCATGAAAGCGCTCACCATCTAGCTCTGAAAAGCTAGTGATGGCTCTACGATATTGGTTCGTGCGACCAATGGGAAAGTATTTCCGAAGAAACTCCTGTTGCAACTGATCCCAGGACTCTATTTCTACAGAATCTAAGGACTTTAGCCAATACTTGGCTTTGTCCTTCAATGAAAAAGGGAATAGAGTCAACCTCAACGCATCATCATCGAAATTCTGTATCTTAACAGTAGAACAGATTTCGAGGAATTCATCTAAATGTCGGTAGGGATCCTCATGACTAAGGCCATAAAAGGATGGAAGCATTTGAATAATGCTGGCCTTAATCTCATAATGTGGCGCTCCTACATCGGGTTTCCGAATGCAGGATGCCTGAACATAGTCTGTGGGAATGAAGTATTCCCGCAGAGGGCGTGAAAGAACTGGGGGTGGAGGTGGAGGATCCATGTCAGCCATTGTTGCCGAACTTCGATGAGAATGTAAAATTCTCTCTGGGTTGTCAACAAATGGGTGTAATGGGGTTCCTAGACCTCGTCGACCCTGCATACACTGGTACTAAGACCAGATGTAAGCAAACGACCTAACTAAAATAAATAAACTAGCACAGGTACTAAAATGTAAATGAACAAATAACAGTAACTAAAAACAAACAAATATGCTATATAGCTATGTCAGAATTCTATACTAAATAATTAAATAACAAAGTAAACTATTCTAAAATGCTAAAACAAATAAATACAGGAAATCACAAACTATGTTTTTCTAAAACCCACCTGTCTAATCGCTCCTTGCAGAATGATAATTAAGTGAATCCTAAAAATAACAATGTGTGAATCCTATATTTACTAACTATGTTAATCCTATATTCACTTACTAATCCTACTAACTAAAAAGAAAACAACTAATTAATTAACTAAAACAAAATAATAATAAATTAAACTCTAAGAAATAAAGTAATTAATTCGCCGTTCCCTGGCAACGGCGCCAAAATTTGGTTGATATTTTGGAATGCTCTTTTTTAAAACAACTATTTTCAATAAAACTTTGGAAAATCGTCAACCAAAAATATAAAAACCGACTTTCCACAAAGTGGTAAGTACGGGTCGATCCTCAGGGAACAGGAATTAATAACTACAATTCTAGAAAATTTAATTTATTAATATCAAATGGCAATCTACAATTATAAAGTGAATACAACTACAATTAAGCACTAAAAGAACACTAAACAAGCATTCAGTCTTCTGCTCCACACCAAGGATATTTCTGTCTTTTCGCCATTTAGAGAATCTTCTCACTTGTATAATAACCCTGGAAACTAAATATGCTTTTCAACCTAAAAATGCAGAAAAGTACAAAGTTAGTTTTCTATTTTAATTATGCAAACAACAACTAAAACTATATCTAATTCTACGAAAATAATAAACAAATGCTACTTATCAAACAAAAATTAAATAAAATACTAAATTAATTCTAAAATTAACCAAATTACTTCTACTAATGCTGTATGATGATTATGCAACTTCTAAAATACAGAAACTACTGAAAACAAACCTAAAATGCCGAAATTAAGAAAATTACGAAACTGCCCCTAACTAGTGTAAACTAGCAATCTGACAGGTTATCGGAAAACCACTGTTTGACAGGGCAAACGAGGTCCGATTTTCCCAAAATTTGTTCTGTTCTGCAACTGACAGATTAAACAAAATGACAGTTTTTACAGAATTAAAAAACAGTATCTGGAACTCCAGATATAAGCGTTTCAAATCTGGGAAAAATCAGGATATCGCCAGTCCTGTAATTTAAAATCCAGAAAAAGCGGTTTTCACAAAACGCTTAAAAATCAGACCAAATCAACTCCGAATGAGCTGAAATTTGGTCTGCAGTTAAATAACACGTCAATACAGTGAATAGAAAAAATAAATTTGGAAAACACAGAGTTTTTTATCATAAAATAATTCTGTTTCGACAGGGCAAAAATCTGGTTTTTATTTGAGTGCACTATTCACTTTATGAACCTATGGAAACACTATCAAATGCAATCTACACCTAATGCAATCTAAATGACACTGTATAACAGTGTATATGCAGATGATAATTAGGAAAATACTAAATGCACGACGCACAAAACCTACAAGCAATTTATGACTAGAACTAAGTTAACTCACAATGGAAATGCAACTATGCTAAATAATAAAATGCAATCTAACCACTAAGTTAACTAATATCTAACTATCATTCAAAACACAACAAAACACATTTCATACATACTGAATAAATACGCTATACGTACACACACTTCTACACTAAAACTAAATTAGATAAATAAACTAATTAATATAGAAATCAAAGGAAATAATAAAAAATGACTTACTTAACTAAAGAACGAAGGCTAAGGTTAGGATTCACTTGGTTGACTCGATCTAGGATCGGTTTCGACTTGAGTAGGTTCAGTTTGGGTTTGGATGCACTCGGATGGGATTAGGTAGGCTCGGTTTGACTAGGTTGAAAGAGATAGGTTCGAGCTAAGGTTGACTCACTAATTGGATTCGGTTTTGAGTTACCTTAGTCAACTAGGTTCGAATTGACTTAGGCTCAACTAAGTTGGACCCAGCTTAGGGTTTGACTAGGCTCGAATGGGCTAAGGTAAGCTCGGTTGACTCACTAGGTTTAGACTAAGTTTTGACCCGAGTTAGGTCTTTGACTAGGTTTGACCAAGGTTGGGTTTTGGATGTAGGTTTAGAAAGACTAGGGTGAACTCGGTTTAAGTAGGCTTGAACTAAGTTTGACTCAACTAGGGTTGACTTAGATAAGTTAGGTAGACTAGGTTGACCTAACTTAGGTTAAGGTTGACTCCACTAAACTTGACTAAGGTTGGGCTTTGGTCTTAGACTTGACCTAAGTGCGGTTTAGGCTTTGACTTGGGCTAGGCTAGGTTTTGACTAGACTCAAAGGGGGTGTAGACTAGGGGTTGACTCGACCTAGGCTCGGTTTGACTAGGTTAGGTCTAGACTAAAGTAGTAACCAAAGTTCACGATTTTAATGGAGGAGGTTGGAAAAAAGAATGTAATAATTATCAATGTTCAAACTTTGAAATGCTTTGGATTCTCAAAAATCGCCCCATTCGAAGAGGGGGTTACACTCCTTAATTGCTTTTAAAGCTCCTTTTGGAAAAATGAAAAGGCCAATCTAGAAATCCACGATTTTTGCTTTTCAAGATGGAATTAAAGTGCTTTTAATGCTTTATGGAAATCGTGGAGCCTAGATTGGAATTTTTGTTTAATGCCAAAAACACTTTCCAAAGTTAAGAAATAACTCCTTCTTTAATGCCCATTCAAAATTCCAAATTTTCCTTAAATGCTTCACACGACTTTTGAAGAGCCTCCTTTTTCCAAAATCGCCAACTTCAATAGGGGCTACTTTCTAAACTAAAAGAATTAAATCTACCTAGGGAATAAAAAGAATTAAATAAATAAAACGATTTCCTAGGAGTTAATGCTAACCTAATTCCCAAAACATACTTAATTAACCCCTAAAAACGGCTAGGAAAGAAAACCCTAATACATTGAACCTAGACACCTTCCTAACTCAATTAATGACAATTAAGACTTGCTAAAAAAAATCGACCAAGAGCTCCAGGGGAGCTCTAATGGATGCCGCCCCACCTTGGGGAAGAAGAAGAACCACACGAAAATAAAAAATAAAATTATAAATTAACAAAAAGCAATAAAACTAAATAACCACTAATTTGATAAAACTAAATTAGAGAATAATACAAAGGACTCCTAATTACACCAATGCTAACAAGAACAGCACTATGCTGGAATTAAAAACATGAAAAAAAAAGAAAACTTGATTTTTATAATTTTCAACAATAGACTCAAAACACAAAAACGAAAAATTGATTAAAACAACTAATTAAATCAATCCTAAAACAATGAAATGACTAACACAACTATATACTGCTGTTAACACCTAAAACACACAGCCACTACACGGTTCACCAACATCAACACAAACATTTAACAAAAATACAAAGATCGGCTAGAATATCTCTAGCCGAATTTTTTTTTTCTTTTTCAAAAATACAATCAAAACAAGACAAGCAGCACCCACAATCAAAATGAATTAAAATAAACTTTTTGGAATAGGATTTTCAGCAAAACAACACAATACACATGCTGGACAAAACAAAAATATCAAAACAGAAAAATATTTTTGTAAAAATCAAGAATCGGCTAGAATAAGTCTAGCCGATTTTGGATTTTTTTTCTTTTTAATTAAAACCAAATACAACCCACACAAAAACCGAATAAAGTAAATCAAAATGAACACTTTTTTTTATTGGATTTTCTGTAAAACAATATCAAGAACACTTATGACAAACTTGAAGAATCGGCTAGATGAAGATCTAGCCGATTTTTATAAAAAAGATGAAAAATCAATAAAAACTCGATTCCAATGAATCAATCAAATAAATAAACCTAAGCTAACGTGCTGGCCTATGCACGAATGCTATTCTAAGGTTGAAATAAAAAGAAAAACAAGAAACATACAGAAAATAACAAAACAAAAACCACACACACAAATCGGTTTTATCTAGAAGAGAAGGAAGAAGAAGACCTACCTTTTGGAAGATCCGACGACCGGGGGGGTGAAGAAGAGCGGACCGTGGCTGGATGTAGACGTCTTCTACAGTTCAAGGATGCTGTACTTCACCAAAAACGGCATCTATTGCAGCTGCTACACGTTGGAGATCCACCGATGATGGCATGTGAGCCGATTCGCGATCGGAGGGTGTAGAAAGCCGGATGGAGGTAGGGCCGGCTCACCTTGGTGGTGTGTTGCGCACTCCCGCCCAAGGTTAATGGTCTCCACCTCTGCTACACCTGCAAAAGTACAGAAAAATGGTGAAAAGACAGCAAGGAATAAGAAAGAAATGAAAAGAAACCAAAGAAAGCTTGAAAATATGCTTGAAAATCAAGCATAGGTCGATCTTCAATGGCCAACACTTGGGGAAGATGGAGAGGAAGGAGCTGCTGCTGTAGAGTCACTGTAGGGGGCGTCCAAACACAGCCAAAGACGCCTAGGGTTCTTGAAAAAAAACTATTTATAGTTTTGACATTTTTCAGAAAGAGTGTTAAAAAATAAAATATTGCTAGGCGCCACTTTCTGGGGGGTTTTTAGAAAAACTTTTTGAAATGAGTATGGATAGGTGTGTGGGTTGGGTTTTGGGCTTTCTAAGAGTTGATCCAAGGTCCAATTGACCTAATTGGGTCGGATATGGATCCGATCCACCTCGAAATCCGTGCCCAAACACTGAAATAGCCATAACTCTCTCATTTTAACTCCGATTTTTCTGAAATTCGAACCATAGCCCCTTACTATCAAAACACATCTAAACATGGGTTTAAAACCTTAAACTTGATACAAAATGCATGAAAAACTTGTTTACATGATGTGCATTTCATGCATCATCAATACTGCCACAAGGTTTTAATTTAGTAACACAGAACGAAATGAAGATAACACACAGCCACATGTTACCTTGTAGATCCCCTGCTCCAAACAACCTGTAGAAAGCAGATGAGGGTCGATTTTATGTTGTTGAGCTGAAAGAAATGGGGAGGAGCCTTGCTGGATCCCCTGCACCAAACGATCTATAGACAACAGATAAGGGTCGATTTTCTGTTGTCTGGGCTAAAAGGGATGGGTCTCTATCACACGACCAACCAAGACAAGTTTTGCAATCTGGATGGAAGAGAAGGAATCCTCCAGGGGCAAGACTCCATCGCCCAGCAGAGGGTACCTCACGGCAGAGAAGAGCTTCGGTGGAGGGGCTGAAGGAAGAGGTGAGTCTACCTTCACGATCAGCAGTCAATGGAGGGGTTGATCTTCTTCTACTCGTGGAGCTCTTCAATCTGGACGGCAGAGACGAAATCCCCAAAAAGGAAAAGCTTCATGGCAGAGCAACTTCCTGCGATAAGAACAAAAAATGTCAAGAAATCAATCAGCCACCCCTTTTTCCATCAAAACTTCCCCTTTTTAAAGATTTTCAGCCTCTTTCTAAAAAAATCGCAGTTTTCCTTTCGAGGTTCCGTTACATCTTTTTTGAAAATTTTGAAACTGAAATTTAATGGGTTTTGAAAATCCACCATTTTCAAAAGGGACGAATCTTATCTTTTTCAAAAATTTCGGTTCATTTACCTAAAGTTTAGGTAAAATGAAATGTTTTAGGAAAGCTGGGCCGTGGTGCCATCTAAGTCTACTTCTAAAAAAAAAATGAATAGTGAAACAAAATAAATGGGAGGCTTTTAGGGAAATGCCACCTCAGCCAGCTTTAAAATTCTTTTGAAAATAAAGTTTTATTTTGTTTGGCAAATTTCTTATTTTCAAGTGGGGCGCCACCCATGTGTGGGCCCACTGACTATTTTATAAGATAAATAATATTGAAAGAAAATTAAAAAGAGGAATTTGCAAATTGGTACCATGTCCAGGTGGACTCCACTTGAAAATAAGAAACATACCTGAGAATCTGAGTGTGATGCTAGTTCAAGGCGGGTCCCACACCATTTATTTGAAAATAAAAGGCAAAAGAAATAACTTCTTTTTGGAATTTTTATAATACCAGATAAAACTTTGTCTTTTTTCAAGAATTTGGAAGAAAATGGTTTTTCAGGGCAAAAATATGTATAAAGAAAATGCAGAAATTTTGTAAAGAGATTTAAAGTCTTTTTGCAAAAAGTTTTGAGATAAAATCTTCTAGATTTAAAATTGTATCCCAAAATTTTAAAATCAATATCAAAATATCCAGATTGTTTTCCTGAGAAAACTTTTGTAATTCGGAGTCCTGGGGGTAAAATGGGAAGAATTGGTAATTTTGAAGACCCAGGGTTTTGAAATCAATTTTGAAAAGGGTTAAAACTCGAATCTGGATTGAGGATTTTGAAATCGAGAGTTCTGGACCTCGAAATGACATGTTGTGTAGTGAAATGATATGAAATGTTCATGCAATGCTATGCAAAGACATGTTTCAAGAAATGCCATTCTGACTTAGGAAATGGAAATTCTAACTTTTTGAAGAGAATAGGATTTTGAAAATTTGCAGTTGAAGATATTTCTGAGCCTAGATAGAGAAATTTTAAGACTCTGGAATGAAATTTTGGGCTTTCTGCATGGTCCAATCTCAAAAAATAACCATTTTGCCTTCCAGTGATTTTGAAGAACAGAAATATGATGTTTGATGGAGATATCAGGAAGGTGAGTGAAAATTTAGAATGTTTACAGATGTCTCTATTTGCTACTAAGCTGGCTTGTGGCCGAGCTTAGTTGGCAAAGAAAAATACACCAAATTTGGGCTATATATAAAATGCCCTAGTTGGAAGGATCTGACTGGGTATGAGGAAATTAGCTCGATGAAGATGATAGATATGAAATGGAGAATCAAGAGGAAAGATTCGCTCTGTGGCGGTGAAGTTCAGGTTTTTGCCCTTAACCTGGATAGGACAGAAAATTCTTTGCATGGGAAAAAGGCTCAGGTTTTGACCCTTAACCTTATTGGGGAATGAAATACCTCATTAAAATGAGGCTCAGGTTTGTACCTTTATGCTGATGGGACAAAAAATGAAATACCTCTTTGAATGAGGCTCAGGTTTATACCCTTATCCTGATCGAGCGGAAAATGAAATACCTCATCAAAAGAGGCTGAGGTTTATACCCTTATCCTGATCGGGCAGAAAATGAATGGAATCGTCGAAAGAAGAGACCATGATGGAACCTTCGGATTTTGCACAACAAATCCGACAAGGGTTTTGCAAAAGGAAGGAAAATGGGGTCCCTAAAGCTTGAAAAGGGGTTGATCTTGGGCGTCTTATTGCTGAGACTAAATAGCTTTTGCAATTGCCTTTTGCGAGAAAATGATTGGTGGCTCGACCTCGAACCGAAATTGGACTGTCTTTGGTGGGACAGTGGGGACACAGGGAAGTGTGCAAATCTGAGAGCTCGCACTCTCAAATTATAAAAGAAGAGAAGGAATCAAGTCCTTAAGAGGGATTGAAAATTGGTGTCAGGATGTATCAAAAACGGAGATCAAGCTCTCATTTCACATCAGGATAGCTAGAAATATTGTCAAAATATTGAGAATTCTGTTGTTGATTCAAAAAATTTGAAAATGATGCACATTTTTGCAAAGATATACCTTCTTTTCTACCTGAAGCATTACCTCCAAACGAGATTCACTTCGTAGAATCAAGATTAAGAATCCAAATTACTTTGATTGACCTTCTTCAAGGAAGCTATCAATTTCTTTGATATGAACAAAAAAGAGAATTTGATATTATGAAAGAAATTGATGAAAGGATATTGATAATAGAATTTCACAAATTTAAAGAAGATTCTTGATAGATTTGGCAGTTTGATATCCTGGGAGCTTCTCTCATGATAATCTTTCTACACTCTTTTGACTCTCTTGGGTTTCGGTTACATTCTCCTTCATTTTGGGAATGTCTTGACTTTTCTTTCTTTCTTTTTCCTCTCTTGCTCTCTTTTGGAAGGGTACGTCACAAACTCCTTCAACTTGGAGATGTTTCGATCCTTCTTTGCCTCAGGGTTATCTTGATGAGATTGGCTCATTGGTTGGAGATCTTTGGAAGATAGCGGAAATTAAATATCTTTTAGGGATTGTCGGGAGGTTCATCGCATCTGCCTTCATCTTGACAGTGTTTTGGGCTTTCCCTAGAAGGATCCGTCACAAACTCCGTCATCTTGGAGATGTTTCAAATCTTCTTTGGCTCAGGAGGTCTACTCGCTTAATTTCTCTTCATCTTGACGACAATTGAGAGATCCCTTTTGCGGATATTTAATTGCAGCTTAGGTGATTTGAGGAGACAGGGCTTGGGTGAATTCTCTCTTTTTCTTGCGCTCAAGATATTTCCACTGCCTCATCTTTACAAGAATAATCTTTAGATATGTGCCATAGTCCTGGGCTTAGGAGTAGGGCATCCATATCTAACTACCGATGAAAAAAACCATCATGGTTGGTCCATATCAAGTGAATGCGATCAATATCAATCATCTATAGCTTTGCAATAACATTGAATCTTCTTTTTTGGCCATATCGAGGATTTATCCTTCATCCTTTTGGTTGGAAAATAGAAAAAATTTGAATTTTGAATCTCTTTTCGCAAAAGCTTCTCTCTTTTAGAAGTAATGCTGAAGGTAAATTGATGTAAAGAATTATGCAATAAAGATTCTCAAATCAATAAATAATTTGATTGAAAAATTGACATGTTCTTGAAATCCTTGGTGAAAGAGAGCATTTGAGGTCTGACTCAACACATCCGTGATGAAAATTCTCCTCTCTTTTTCCCCAAAAAGAGAGACTCAGGTTTAGCCCTTACCTGAATGGAAAATGAAAATTACTCCTCTTTTCCTTAAAGAGGAGGTGTTTGCAAAACGAACTTTCGAAGAGAAATTAAGCTTTCGTCAAACCTTCCTAATATTAGGCTTATCTTATGGAAAGGGGGTTGATAATAGTGAGGTTGGAAAATTGGGTCATGAAGAAACGAGTCTATCACACTCTCCCTAAACAGAGGGTCCTCCATGACGAAAAATGGCCTAGTATGAAAATTGAGGGGCCACAAGGAAAGCGAGTCTCCATCGAGCATCTCCCTATAAAAGGGTTCCTTGTGTGAAATTGGAAATTGTTTTGCAAACTGTTCACAAAGACACGAGTCCCTTCAAACTCTCTCTAAAAAGAGCTAAGTGAATGAATTGGACAACATGCGAAAAGAATGAGCTCCCTCGAACTGTCCCTAAAAAAAGGGTCTCTTGCAAGAGAAAATGATTGAAATTGGATATTGGGATTAATTGACCCAAAGGTCGAAATTGGAAATTGGGAAATTCATTGTTAGAAATTAGGTGACCGGGAGGTCGAAATTAGATGACCTGACGGTCAAAATTGAGAATTGGTTGACCAAAAGGTCAAAATTGTGTGACCCGGAGGTCCTGTTATCATCGCAAAATTTTACTTTTGCAAGTCAAACTGACCTTTGAAAAAGATTTTGAAAATAACTCGCCTCTGTTTTAAAATGCGGGATAATTTCGAAGAATGGGACTCGCGTGTCGGTACGAGGTTCAAACGTTCCTGGCACCTTTACCAGGGGTAATTGAACCAAGGATCAAGAGTGTGCTTAGCTTTGCTCAACTTGTCTAAATCATGTTCTATTTCCTAAATGCACAAAGAATCAGGCATGTGCTATGAATTTTCTGAAAATGTAGGTTTGAAAACATGATGCTTGTTTAGAATAACTGAAATACTTGGAAAATTCTTGAAAAAGATGTCACTTGAAAAATCATGAATCATGGTGAAAGAATATTTCTGAGGAAAATGAAAATCGATTTCTGAAGAATCCAAGTGTTTTGTGAAAATGGATTTCTGAAGAGTTTCAAATAACTTTAGAAAATTTGATTTTCCTGAATTCAAACTTTGAAATTGAATATATAACTTAGAAAATCATGATTTGAACTTGAAAAATACTTGAAATATCATTTGGAAGCTTAGAGTTTTGAGAAAATCACTTTTTGAGAAAACTTAGAAGATTTTAAGAAAATCGATTTCTCAGGATTGGAATTGGAATTTGCAAATGATTGAAATGAATGAATATGGATTTGAAAGACTTGATTTTGAGTAATTGAGAAAATCCTTTTGTATTTTTGAGAAATGCAGTGCATTTTGAAGTTAGCCTGAGAGTGTAGGCTGAATGTGGCTAATACGAAGATCACAAATTTGGGTCTCATTCGTATTCTAACTATGGCCATAAATACGAATTCCACCCAGTTTGTCAACTTTGTATGAGCTAGTTCACGTGCCATTCGTGTAGACCATAGTGAATTTGTAAAGAATGTGCATGAATTGGCATACATAGCAGTTATATATCAAAGTTTAAAACTATATGCACTGCAATTCCTAATCTAAGCAGAAATTGAGATTCTTATTCCAAATTTAATTACAATTTACATCAATAACTGAATTTAAATACAGAAAATTAAAGGAAAGTAAAGTCTTCAATATCCTTGCAAAACTAGAAAAATGGATTAGTGAAGATATGTTGGCTTTTCTAGGTTTATCCACCAATATCTGGAAATTGCTGGATTTTGCTAGATACAAGCCTCTTTCCATGATTTCCTGATATAAACTTAATGAAATATGAAATAAAACTAAACAAATAATAAAGATGAAATTTGAAAATTCGAAATTGGGGTCAAAATGACCAAAATACCCCTGATAGCAAGTCTACAGCCTTGAAATCATGGTTTTCAGAAAGATATTTTGTAAAATGCAAGTTTTAAAATTCAAATAAGGATAAATCAAACCAAAAATGATATGGCATGATTAAAAATATGAAAACTAGGGTTTAGAATTTTGAAATTGAGGTCAAATGACCTAATTGCCCCTGATAGCAAGACTATGGTTTTGAAATCAGGACTTTTCAGAATATATTTTGGGGAAAACATTGGGTTTAGGGTCTAAATGAAGTCAAATAAACATAAAAGTAATCATGAAGCATCCTAATATGATTCTTAACATGAAAAAATCCTAAAAATGAGAACTTATACACGAAAATCAAGAAATATCACAAAATCACAATTTTGGCAGTGTTTCTGGATCCTACAGGTACCCTGATTTGCAATTTGATCCATTCAAGCATCAAATGGATTCCAAAGTTCATAAAAATCGGCACCTGAATTTGTTATAACCCTAAAATCAGATTGAAATTATAAAATTACATTTTTTACATTATTCCAACTCGAAAATTGCATTAAAACCCTAAAATAAGCTATTTTTGTCCATGGTCACAGACCAGTTTCAGTGTTAGACCCGAATCAGGGGCCATATCACCATGAAAATTTCTGAAATTTTACAGAGGTAAACTAGACAAGAAAAACAAAGAATCTCTTATTTACAGATCGGAAAAATCATCTTCCATGAGGGAGAAACCCTTTCGACAATCTAGACTAAAATTTAATGAGTATAAAATTGGTTAAAACAGGTACTTCCGATTGAAAATACAGAAATAAATAGCAAACTTAATCAATAATTCCTAAAATTTTAACAATGAATATTAGACATAAAAATAATGAACTTCTTTTTTCTTAGATTCTGAATCAGATCTACGGTTTGAGATTTATGATCAGCACAAGTCAGATTAAGGTTTTGGTAAACCCTAACGAGTTTTAAATTTTAAATCTGATTCTCTGACAGGAATAATAACAAACAGAGGCAAAAAATTATCAAAATTTCACAGTAAATAGTGCACATCAATTTGAAGTCACTGCACTTTACGGATCTTAAATCGAATATCAGATGAGAGAAATAACACAACTGCAAGTTACCTATGAATTTCAACAACGATTCTAAAGGATTGAAAATCACGGTTTAATCTTTTATTTTTTTAGCAGAGTTCCTGAATCCCAAAACATCTGAAATTTTAACAGTAGTTCATTGACATATCTGTGTATCACATATAAAAAAGTCAGTAATTTCTAACCAGTATTTCAATATAAACTAACATGCTTTCTACTGATTTGAAATAAAAATCTACAGAAATCTAGGAAACACTAAAAAAATATGATTTAATCATGAAAAAACATAAAAAATTATCAAAACAGCAAAACAAAATTGATTTTAATGATGGAATACATGTAATAAACACTAATATGCTAAAAAAATAAATAAAACACAGGGAATCCATGGGTGAAATTGCTTTTACCCTTGAAACCATAGATTTAATCCATTTAATAAGATAAATCTCATGTTTTCTTGGTTAAGAATATAAAAAACAATGCAATAAATGATTCTAATGGATTAGAATCATGAAAAACAACATGAAATAGGGTTGGATCATCTTCTTGAATTGAACTTGAGGTTCTTGAGGTTGAATCCATGGTTTAATCCATGAAAGGGGAGGTGCCAATGGTGAAATCTAATATAAAATCATAAAAAACTAATAAAAAATAATAAAATAATATTAAATAACTCAACTTGGAGCTGCAGCTGCAATGGAGAAATATGGAGGTGCTGGAGAGGAGAGAGAAGCCACGAAAATTTAAGAGAGAAAAGAGCCTCCTTTTGACCCCCTTTAGGTCTCC
Source organism: Nuphar pumila (assembly GCF_984573655.1). NCBI lineage: Eukaryota > Viridiplantae > Streptophyta > Magnoliopsida > Nymphaeales > Nymphaeaceae > Nuphar > Nuphar pumila. The sequence goes on from NC_143258.1 coordinate 57,166,093, forward strand.
TATTTATAGATTTTTTTTTTTGGATTTTTTTAGGAAGAGTTTTGATTTTTTGGACTCTTTTTAATTGTTTTTGATAAACCACATGGGGAGAACGATTTTTTTGGAGAATTCTAACCTAAATGGACTCTAATTAATCCCTAATTAAACCCTAGAAAGTCCAAATGTGGCACCACCTAGTATGGATCCACATTTGGTTTTTAAAACATGAATTTAAAACCTTTAAAAACCAATGGTTTAAAACTTAAATAAAATAGATTTTTAAAATTGCTTTTGACTCCTCTAAACCCCTAGCCTAACTAGGACAATGACTAACCCTAGTCTAACCTTGACTTCTTCAAATGTGGCGCCACCCCGAGTGGGGCCCACTTGAATTTTCAAAAACGATTTTAAAACTTGAAAATGAGAGGTTTTTCAAAAGAGATTCAAAAGTAGACTTTGAGATTGAAAGGTTTGAAATCATACAGAGTCTTGGCTGAGTCAGAACTCCTCTGGATATGGCGCCAACTGAAGGAGCCCCATATCGAAGTTTTGAAAAACTTGAAATAAATACTAAAAATGGTTTTAAAAAAGGGTTAAAATCAACAGTTGAAATTCAAAGTTTTGAAAATAGAGTTCCAAGCGAACTGAAACTCTGGGCTAGAGTCCTGAATTTTTAGGACTCTGAGATTTTGGATTTTAAAAGCCAAATGAAGGAGTTTTTGAAAGATTTTATAAAAAAAAATGGTAAAATAAGGCAGAAAATGCAGTCAAGGTTAAAGTCCTAATTCAACCGAAACTCCAAAATAGAGTTCTGAATCAACTGGGATTCTACAAAATGACCTAATTTTCGAAAACAAATGAAAATGAATGAAAATAGAAGTGAAAACAAACTTCAGGATAGACTCCTAACTGAATTACGACTCTGAGACAGAGTCCTGATCGAATTAAAACTCTAGATTTTTTTGGTATTTTCTGAAAAACAGATGAAAAAACTTGTAAAAACAGTGAAAATCATGACAAATATTGAAATAAAACAGAGTTCTGATTCAACTGGGACTCTGGGGACAAAGTCCTAATTAAACTAGGACTCTTAGATTTTTGGATTTTCTGAGAAAACAAATGAGAGAATTTTGAAAAACAGTTAAAAATAGGATAAAATTGAAGTTTTGGTTCAGAGTCCTGACCTGATTAGGACTCTGAGAAAGAGTCCTGATTCGATCAAAACTCTAAGAATTTTGGTTTTCTGATAAGCAAATGATGAAATTTATACAGAAATTTTGAAGATCAATAAAATTGGAGTGTGAAAACAAACTTGGGATAGAGTCCTGATCCGATTAGGACTCTGGGGTAGAGTCCTGATTTGATCAGGACTTTGGGATAAAACCTCAGAATTTTGAAATTCTTTGATAAAAGTGTAACAGTTTTGATAGATGAAAAGATTTTTGAAAGATTCTCTCAAAATTGAAATCAGGATTAGAGTCCTGATCCAACTAGGACTCTCTGAACAGAGTCCTGTTTTAACTAAAACTCTGAGTTTTTGACTCATTTTGAAAGATTTGGTTAAAAACAGGTAAAAATAGTGACAAAAGACAAAGTCCTAATCCGACTGAAACTCTTAAGAAGAGTCCTAATCTGACTGTGATTCTTAAAGAAGAGTCCTAATTCAACTAGGACTCTAGGATTTTAGCCAAAACGGAAGATTTTGAAAGGTTTTCTCCAAAACGAGTAGAAAAGGTAGTAAAAAATAGAGTTCTGATCCGACTGGGACTCTAAAAAAAAGAGTCCTGATCCAACTAGGACTCTAAGATTTTGGCTAAAACGGAGGAAACTGACAAGGGATATGACCATAACTGGTTTAAAATCAGAATGGAGTTTTGAAAATGTTTTAAAAAGATAAAAAGATAGAGTCATGATCCAACTAGGACTCTAAAATTTTTGGGAAATTTGATAAATGAAGGAATCCAGAAGCGACACCACCTAAATGGGTCTTATCTGAGAATTGAAATCAGTTGAAAATTGGGTTTAAAACAAATCCAAATTGTTTTCTCAGAAAACATTTCAAAATATGAGGTCCTGGGGGTTGGTAAATGACAGAATGTTGATTATAAACCTAGGTTTTAAAACTCATTTTGAAAGAAAAGTTTTAAAACTTGAATCTGGATTAAATATTTTGAGAACAGGAGTGCTGGATCTCGAAAATGAGATATAATGACATGCAATGGTATGCAATGCAATGAAATGGTATGCCGAATGCATGCAATGATATGCAATGACACATGAAATTTATAAACACTAGATGAGGGTAAAAATTTGGGGTGTTTACAGATGCCCCTCTTTGCTACTAAGTTGGTTATAAGCCGAGCTTAGTGGCAAAGAAAAACACACCAAATTTTGTAACGCCCCAACTTTTTATAGTAAAAATTTTGGAGTAAAATCTTTTTTTTTGAAATAGCGGAAGTGCACGAAACGCAGGTCGGGTGTATTACAGGGTAAAACAGAGAAGTACTAAAAAGCATACCCTTCATTAATTAAAACATTAATGTCATTAACTACATCTCATAACAGAAATGTAAATCTACTAATCAGAGTTCAAACATAAAATACTGAATTAAATGAGATCTCTTGACTACTTCCATATACGACGCCCACGATGCTCCAATTTAGTTGCTTCATGAAAAATATTTAAAGCAGAAGGGTCAGACTTCCCTGTCTGCGTAAGAAGCATAATATTCATATGTGGTGCTCAGTGTCCTGTGTTCAAATATGTGCAACAACTGTAGATATAACTAGCATGAAAATTTATATCATTCTAAGGAAAAGATTATGCTTTTTAATTCATGATACCATGCAAAAGATAATTGAACTAAAGATACATTTATTCACCTTAGCATAAGCTGTAGATTCTACAAGTTTTACGAAAGTCATATCAATAATTTTTTATTCTTCAAGAATGAGTATTTAATTTAACTTAACTTATTTAATGTTTATCTTACTCTTACCCTATGGGTACGCACAGACATAGACCTCGTAGCGGACCGAGACCATACGGGTGTCTGTTAATTAATAACCCATATGACTAGCCGTACGGATATCCAAAGGGGACGGTCCGTGACCGAGAGAGAACTCTCCAGTGGCTAGAACAAGAATTAGGATGCACCCTATACTTCTGCAGAAGACTTGGATCTACCACCTAGGACGCATTGGTAGTCCTGGTCCCCTAACTTCGTGGACTGGGGACCCGGTGAGACGCCTAGCTCTCACGAAAACAAGAATGTCCACGAAGCTTGTACCACCTACCCTCTCCAAGGTAGACTATGGGTCCAGTAACATACACCATCTTTCAGGTGTACCTAGAGCCCGAAGAATCCGATAATATACACCGTCTTTCAGGTGTACCCAGAATCTCGAAGGTTTTATGTTTTATATTTCATTTCTCATTTTTTTGTATAACCATGTGCGATCCATCGTACCACGAGGGGTCCAATAACATATATCGTCTCTCAGATATACCCAGAACCACACAAAATTTTATGATTTTGCATTCATTTTAGCCTTTGTTTTTTATCCAGTGCAAGACATCACATCACAGGGAATTACCAAAATCCCGAACCCACCATTGAGTTCACAAACAATGTATTCATCTACCATTTGATGTGTCTCCTAAGCACCGGTCATATATATATATATATATATATATATATATATATATATATATATATATATATATATATATATATATATATATATACTAAGGTATACGTATCGTGCCCCACTGGTGATGTGGACTGCATGATCTGTCTCACACATGTTCTTTCATATGTGCCTATGAGGCAAAATTTCAAAAGCTTTGCACTCCGCAAGTTAACTTTGAATATATATATCTTTATATATTGTTTTACTCATGAACCTGTCCAAGTCCTGTATTTCCCATAGGTAGTTCAAGAGCTGGAGGTAGCCATCCAGATCGCACGCCAATAGGGTAGTGTCTAGAGTGAGTTAGTGTACAACGCCAACCAGTGCGAACAGTAGTATGGGTTATTTAGGTGGGACGGTCCGGCATGGCTCGAGGTGTAGTACACCGACTAATACTCTAGTTATTGGCTGCCCGCGACGATGAACCGGTCACTTTACATAGGTTGGTGATTTGTTGTATTTTTAATCATGACAGCGGAACCACAATACTGACCGAGAATTGGGTGTTTCTGTCAGAATTCCTTCCTGGTTTAGGTTAAATGATGTTGAACAGGCCCATAACACCCAAACCACCATAATCGCTTGGCATAACTGCCATAGCAACAAGGTTCTTGGCTGGGGTCTAGTCGACTCCAACGTAGTTGAATTTCCAAGGTAATAGCCCCCATGTTTATATACCTATAGTCTATTATTCTCCTACAAAAAAATCTGTAATAAATCAGAATATTACACCAAACATCTCACACCTAATAGTGCAGCAATTAACATAGATTAGGCATGAAAAATCTGTAATTGCTAATGCCCAAAATAAAAGACGTGATATGAAAAATTTGTAATTGCTAATGCCCAAAATAAAAGACGTGATATTACACCAAACATCTCACACCTAATACTGCAGCAATTAACATAGATTAGGCATGAAAAATCTGTAATAAAAAGAAAAAAAAACGATAAATTCTAGTTGTATCCAGCACCAACCTAAATGGAAATTTTCATAATCATGTCTCTTACATGAACCTGTGGGTTTGTGACCAAGGCAACTATAGGTATAGATTTACTAACAATGACACGATATAGGAAGTTTCAATATGTTTTTTTTTTTTTGAATAACCATTATAGGTTCCAATAACATGTATTAAGGTCCACTCCAAGTTTATAAGAGGAACAAACTCCTATTTAGACATGGATTCACCCATTCTTGAGCACATGGGCAGACTACAATCATTCATTTCCTGCATGTCCTGACGTGTTCTCTTTTTTGTAGGCACAACTCTCCTTGACTTACATCATTGTGAACAAATCTGCTAAAAACAAAATTTTTTCTCTCTCATCAATAAAGACTCTAACACAAATAGCATGCCCTCTTGAAGAACTCAGAAGGAAGTCATTTGAGAAAGAAAGATAAAAATAGGTAAGTTTGTACTATGGTGGTTCCCAAAACCAACTTGCCATGGCCCATGTATCCAGCGTAGACGCATCATTTATAATGCTTTCTTACTATGGGCCAACATGGTCTACATACAGAAACGATAATGATACAACAACAATTTTTTTTTTCTACTAAATAGATTCAGATCTATATTCAAATAGGAGATTTAACAGGATGCACAATGATAAGATAAGCAATCCAACCTTTTAAATATGTAGGTTCGTGTATGACCAAAGGTCTTAGCAAATGGCTGGAAGTAGCCTAAACATGCAAGACATAAAAAGAATAAATTTTCAGAATATTGTTTCACTACGTCATCGTCATGTAGGTAATGTATATTTTTTTTTTGACACACCAGAGCGTGTGCTTGCATCACACGATCCCTGCAAACATCAAGCTAAAGTTGTTGGGTAAACTCTTGTAGTTCACCATCTAGGTGAACCAAAAGATTCGATTCGCACCAATCGTGCTTGCTGACGATGACTTCTACCTGGGTCTATAGTGATGTCCATTCTTAGATCGATCAACAACACTGCATCATATTTGTGCCACAAGAGATCAAACACTCACATATAAAGTCAAATACCCCTTACCTCATTCAAAGCTTTGACCGACAACGATGGTGGTTTCTTCCTCACGTTGGAGCACACTTGGTCACAAAGAAGAAAACTCAAGAGAGAGAGAGAGAGATGGGTAGTCTCGTGTGGCTCCCCATCATAATTAATTTTCTCATTTAATTCCTTCCCTTCTTAGGGGAGTTTCAAATCTTCAATTCTCAACCCTCATCCCACGTTTTTGGTGGGTGTATACATTTCCTAAATTGCCCCCACTTACCTTCAACACAAGTTTCTCTAACTACTTTTGTTGTTTGCTTTATTGGTACCCCCACCTCATTTGGGGGGGATTTTCCATGTTTCTTGGAAAAGGGGAAGCACAAAGGCCAACTCCCACACATTTATTGTGGGAGAAAGTCTAGAAAGTAGGGGTTTAACTCACCCACGATTTTCCCTTTCTTTTTTTTTTTCTTTTTTTTTTCCAAGAAAAAATTTAACTTTTGTGTGTAAAAAGAAAAATCTGTGCACATGGGGTTTTGAACTTGGAATTTCAACCTAAGGGGTAACGAGCCCCACCAGTTGTGATACATTGCTTTTCGTTGCAAAGTGTGGATTAAATTGTATTTAACCCTTTCAGTTTTGTTCCGGATTTCATAAAAAAACAAGGTTTTTCATTTCTACGTGGGCGCTCCGGGTTTTTGAACTTGGGTTGTGGCTCCACACAACCGTGCGTCCTACCACTACACCACACCATCACTTGGTGTTTACTTTTGCAAGAAAATTCTATTTATGTCATATTTGGACGTTTTTCCTTGTTGATGGATTTCTTCCATTTTCAAGTGGATTTTTCACCCGTTGGTTCTAAACTTGCCCTCTTTTGCCTTGAATGTGATTTGGATCTCACGCTGTTATCCCGAAACCATTGGATTTCCCCATTAGGCCCTATGAGTCGGGTCGGATCATCAGATCTTGCCAAGATCAGGATCCAAAACCACTTGTGAGAGTTTGTTATCGGTTTCGTTCTAGAAACCACAAGTCATAAAAATTGTACTGCCTAACTTAAAATCTTACTATTTCACATAACTGCTCCCTTTTATTCATTTAGAATTTCATAAATTTCATGGGTTTTACAAATTTGGACTATAAAAATGCCCCAGTTAGAAAAATTTGGTTGGGTGTGAAAGAATTAATTCAGATGATGATGGTAGATATGGAATGGAGAATAAATAAGAAGATTCACCTCATCGAAATGAGGCTCAAGCTTGTACCCTTAACCTGAGTGGGCGAAAAATGGAATACCTCATCAAATAAGGCTCATGTTTGTACCCTTAACCTGATTGGGTGGAAAATGAAATACCTCATCAAATGAGGCTCAGGTTTGTACCCTTAACCTGATTGGGTGGAAAATGAAATACCTCATCAAAATGAGACTCAGGTTTGTACCCTTAACCTGATCGGGGAGAAAATGAAATACCTCATCAAAATGAGGCTCAGGTTTAACCCTTAACCTGATTGGGAGAAAAAATGAAATACCTCATCAAAGGAGGCTCAGGTTTATACCCTTAACCTGATCGGGCAAAAAATAAAATACCTCATCAAATGAGGCTCATGTTTGTACCCTTAACTTGATCGGGCAGAAAATGAAATACCTCATCAAATTAGGCTCAGGTTTATACCCTTAACCTGATCGGGCGGAAATGAATGGAATCCTCGAAAGAAGAGATCGTGATGGAACCTTCGAATTTTGCACAATAAATCTGACAAGGGTTTTGCAAAAGGAAGGAAAATGGGGTCCCTAAAGCTTGAAAAGGGATTGATCTTGGGTGCCTTATTGCTTAGACTAAATAACTTTTTAAATTGGTGTCATTTTGCAAAAAAATGATTGGTGGCTTAACCTCAAACCGAAATTGGACTGTCTATGGTGGGACAATGGGGACATAGGGAAGTGTGCGAATCTGAGAGCCCAAGCGCTCAGATTATACCAAAGAAGGGAAGGAATCTTGAAAACTCCCGTTATCAAGTCCTAAAAGGGATAACAACTGATGTCAGAATGCGCCAAAGATGAACCTCAAGCTCTCGCTTCACGTCAGGATGGCTAGAAAATATTGTCAAAATGTTGAAAATTATTGTTGATTCAAAATAATTGAAAATGATGCACATTGTTTTGAAAATATTCTATCTTTTCTACCTAAAGTATTACCTCCAACTGGGCTTAACTCCGTAGAATCAAGATTCGAATTCAAATTGCTTGCAATTGACTTTCTTTCCAGGAAGCTATCAATTTCCTTGATATGAGTAGAAAAAAAAGTATTCTTGATATTGTGAAAGCAAATGGTGAAAGAATATTGATAAAAGAATTTCACAAAATTAAAGAAGATTCTTGGTAGATTTGGCAGTCTGATATCCTGAGATTCTTGTCTCATGATGATCTTTCTGCCCACTTTTTCTTTTCTTTTTATTGGCAGAATTAGAGTTCTTTTGGAGTTTTTTGGGGATTACATCATCCTTTATTTTAGAGATGTCCTGACTTTTCTCTCTTTTTTTTTTGGAAGGGTACGTCACAAAGTCCTTTATCTCAGAGATGTTCAGATCCTTCTTTTCACTCAGGGATTATGTTAACGGTTATTGACTTATGAGTTAGAAATCACTTGGTGATAGCATAAATTAAATAGCTTTTAGGGTTTGTCGGGAGGCTCATCGCAGTCGTGTTTATCTTGACGGTGCTCTGAACTTTCCCTAGAAGGATCCGTCACAAACTCTTTCATCTCGGAGATGATCCAAATCTTCTTTGGCCCCGGGGGTCTATCTCGCATAATTTGTCTTCATCTTGAAGACAATTGAGATATCCCCTTTGCAGATATTTAATTACAACTTAGGTGATTGAGGGGATATGGAGATTGTATGAATTTTTCTGTGTCACCCAAGATATTTCGACTGCTTTTATTTTTCAAGAATGATCTTTAAAAATGTGTCATTGACTGTGATCAATATCGATCACTTATGACTTTGCGACAACATTGAATTTCCTTTGCTGGCCATATCGAGGATTTATTCTGCATCCTTTTGGTTGGCCAATAGAAAGATTTTGAATTTTGAATCCTTTTTCGCGAAAGTTTTTTCCTTTCGAAAGTAATACTAGAGGTATTCCGAAGTAATGTTTTTGTGCAATAAAGATTGTTGAAATCAACAAATATTTAATGACAAATTGGCAAAATTTTCTTGAAATCCTTCATGAAAGCGAGCATTTGAAGCACAACGCAACGCGTCCATGACAAAAAAAAAAATTTCCTTTCCCCAAAGGAGAAAATTCAGAAATGGAAAATAGAAATTACTCCTCTTTTCCCTGAAGAGGAGGTGTTTGCAAAATGAACTTTCAAAGAAAAATTAAGCTTTCGTCAAAACTTCCTAACATTAGGTTTCTCTTATGGAAAGGGAGCCGGTAATGGTGAGGTTGGTGAATTGGTCATGAAGGAACGATTCCATCACACTCTCCCCGAAAAGAGGGTCCTTCATGATTAAATGGCCTAGTATGAAATTGTCATCACAAGGAAAGCGAACTTCCGTCGAAGCTCTCCCTGAACTAAGGGTTCCTTGTATGAAATTGGAAATTTGTTTTGCAAACAGTTCACAAAGACATGAGTCCCTTCAAACTCTCCCTAAAAAGGGGCTAAGTGAACAAAGGATAGCATGCAAAAAGAATGAGCTCCCTCAAACTCTTCCTATGAAAAGGGTCTCTCACAAGAGAAATGATTGAAATTGGTATTGAGTGACCAAAAGGTCGAAATTGGAATTTGGAAATTGGAGATTGGAAATTGGAAATTGGAAATTAGAAATTGGAAATTAGAAATTGGAAATTGGAAATTGGAAATTGGAAATTGGAAATTGGAAATTGGAAATTGGAAATTGGAAATTGGAAATTGGAAATTGGAAATTGGAAATTGGAAATTGATTGACCCGAAGGTCAAAATTGGAAATTAGAAATTGGAAATTGGAAATTGGAAATTGATTGACCCGAAGGTCGAAATTGAATTCTGATGGATGATCAGCACGAAGACTGAACCCAAGAGGTCGACTGACACGACCAACCAGTGAGACACTAACACGAGTGTTCAATTTTTGAAAGAATACCAGTACGAATACCAGGTTTTGAAAATGTGTCAATATAGACATTGGATTTTGAGAATGTACCAGTTCGAGCACTGGGTTTTGAAAGACCACCAGTACGAGTACTGAATTTTAAAAGATCACCAGTAAAAGCACTGGATTTTTAAAGATCACCAGTACGAGCACCGGATTTCAAAAGATTACCAGTATGAACACTGGATTTTGAAAGATTGTCAGTACGAGTACTGAGTTTTAAAAGGACAGCAGTACGAGCACCGGATTTTAAAAGAGTACCAGTATGAGCACCGAATTTGAAAAGATTACTAGTACAAGCACTGGATTTTGGAAAGATTATCAATACAAATACAGGATTTGGTAAAGCAACCAAGGCGATGTTGGATTTCATAAAAGGACCAATTTAAAATTTGGATTTAAGCGGACCAGTGTAAAACTAGGTTCGGTCGGAAGTTTTGAATCAGAATTCAAATCTTCAAGGAAAGACTAGATGAATTGGATTTTGAAAGAGAATTCGGGTCGGAACTCGGATTTTCTAGACCAATTTACAGGCGAGTTTGAGTAGAAGTTCAAACCTTTATAGGAACACTAAGCGAATTGGATTTGGAAGAAGCTTCGAATCAGAACTCGGATCTTCTAGACCAATTCTAGAATCTAGAGGAAAGAAAATTAGATGAACTGGATTTAGAAGAAAATTTGAGTCAGGACTCAGATTTTCTAGACCAATTCTGAATTAGATTTGGAAGAAGATTTGAATCGGAACTCGGATCTTCTAGACCCATTCAAGACATTTGAAGGAAAGAAAACTAGATGAATTAGATTTGGAAGAAAATTTGAGTCGGAACTCAGATTTTCTAGACCAATTCTAAATTGGATTTGGTAGAAAATTCGAGTCGGAACTCGGATCTTCTAGACCAATTCAAGACATTTGAAGGAAAGAAAATTAGACCCATATAATTTGGGTTTGGAAACATTGACAAGGAAGAAAACAAAATCAGATTTAAGAGTTTCAACCAGTAAAACAGGATTTAGAAAAGTACCAGCATGAGCACCGAATTTTGGAAGAGTACCAGTACGAGCACTGGACTTTAAAAAGTACCAGCATGAACACTGGATTTTGAAAAAGTCTGACCAGTGAATACCGAATTTAGAGGGTCTGACTGTTATCATCGCAAAATTTTTGACTTTTGCAAATCAAACTGACCTTTGAAAAAGATTTTGAAAATAACTCGCCTCCGTTTTAAAATGCGGGAAAATTCCGTAGAATGGGACTCGCCTGTTGGTACGAGGTTCAACAGTTCCTGCCACCTTTAACAGAGATAATTGAACCAAGGATCAATCTTATGCTCTACTCTATTCAACTTGTCTAAATCATATTCTAATTTCTAAATGCACATAGAATCAGGCATGTGCTATGAATTTTCAGAAAATGCACATTTGAAAACATGATGTTTGCTTTGAATGATTGAAATATTTAGAAAATGTAAATCTTGGAAAATCGTGAATTGGGATTTGAAATATACTTCTGAGAGAAATAAAATCGATTTTGAGGAATCCTTGACATTTGGTGAAAATCGATTCTGAGAGACTTGGTTTCTCTGAATTCAAACTTTGAAATTGAAATTCTAACTTAGAAAATTTGAATTTAGAACTTGGGAAATACTTGAAATATCATTGGCAAATCGATTTTTGAATAAGACTTCGAAAAATTCTGATTTCTCTAACTTCAAACTTTGAAATTGACTGCATAACTTTGGAAAATTGAGTTTATGAACTTGAGAAAAACACTTGAAATATTCTTTGAAATTCAATGCTTTTGGGAAAATCAATTTTGCTATAAGACTTAGGAGATTTTGAGAAAATGAACTTCTTTGAATTGAGATTGGAATTGACAAATGCATGAAATGAATGAATATGGATTTGAGGAATTGAGAAATACTTTTTGTATTTTTGAGAAATGCAGTGCATTTTTGAAGTTAGCCTAAGAGTGTAGGCTGAATGTGGCTAATGTGAAGATCATAAATCTAAGTATCATTCGTATTCTGACTATGGCCATAAATAAAAATTTCACCAAGTTTATAAACTTCATAAAAGCTAGTGCATGTGCCATTCGTGTAGACCATGGTGAATTTGTAAAAATATGCACGAATCATCATCCATCACACATTAAAATTATAAAAATAAATTATATGCAATGCAACCTAAGCTAAGCAGGAAATATAAATTCTTATTCCAAAGTTTAATTACAAATTACATCACTATTGAAATTTAAATACATGAAAAATAAAGTCTTCAATGTACCTGCAAAACTAGAAAACTTGTTAATGAATATATGTTGGCTTTTCTAGATTTATCTAACAATATCAGGAAATTGTTGGATTTTGCTAGATATAAGCCTTTTTGCCATGATTCCCTTAAATCAAAAGTGATAAAGTATGAAATAAAATGGAATAAATAAGGAAGATAAGATATGAAATTTCGAAATTGGGGTCCAAATGACCAAAATACCCTAATAACAAGACTATGGCCTTGAAATTATGGTTTTTAGAAAGATATTTTGATAAAATGCAAGTTTTGAAATTTGAATGGAATAAACTAAAACCAAATATGCTATGACATGATTAAAAATATGAAATTAGGGTTAGGGATTTCGAAATTTAGGTCAAATGACCAAATTGCCCCCGATAGCAAGACTATGGCCTTGAAATCAGGGTTTTTAGAAATAAATTTTTGGTAAAAATTTGGGTTTTATGACCTAAATGAAATCAAATAACTACAAAATTAAACCTAAAGTATCCTAAGATTCTTATGAACATAATAAAACCCTAAAACTATATGCTTATGCACGAAAATCCAATAATATCACAAATTTTGTGATTTTTGCAGTGTTTTTGGATCTTTCAGGAACCCGGTTTTGCAATTTGCTTAATTCAGCCATCAAATGGATTCCAAAATCCATAAAAATTGGTACCTGCACTTGTTATAACCTTAATGTCGAATTGGAATTATAAAAATAATTTTTTGACATTAAATCAATCCGAAAATTGCATTAAACCCTAAAAATATGCTATTTTTGACCTAATTCACCAACCAGTCTCAGTCCAAGACCTGAACCAGGGGTCAAATCTCCATGGAAATTTATGACATTTTACATAGACTAACTAAAAAGAAAAACAGAGATTTCCCAATTTACAGATCGGAAAAATCATCTCCGGTTAGGGAGAAACCCTTCCGGCAATCTGGGCTAAAATATATCACTTTTAACAGGGATTAAAACGGCTACTTCAGATTGAAAATACAAACATAAATAGCAAACCTAAACAAAAATCTCTGAAATTTTAGTGGTGAACAGTAGACAGAAAAATAATAATACTCACTTTTTACAGATCTAAAATCGGATCTGTGGTTTGGGATTTATGACTAACACAAGTCTGATTAGGGTTTTGGTAAACCCTAACGAGTTTTAAATTTAAAAACAGATTCTCTGAAAAGGGAAAAATACTAAAAGTAATCAAAAAATCCTAAAATTTCACAGAATACAGATCTACTCAATGTGAATCCATAGCACTTTACAGATCTAAAATCGAATATAAGATGAGAGAAATATCATAACAGCAAGTTACCTTCTTGATTTTAACCACGATTTTAAAGCTTTAAAAACCCGATTTGATGTCTGATTTTTTTGACAGGGTTTCCAAGATCCAAAACCTCTGATTTTGATACAGTAACTCAATAACTCATGTATGCATTATATATAAAAAAATCAGAAATAAAAAATGAGAACTTCAATCCGAAATAACATTATCTTTACTGTTCTAAACCTAAAACACACAGAAATTTAAGAAACTTGACAAACCATGCATTAACTAATGTAAATCAATAAAATAAACCATAAAACAGTAAATAAAAAATATTTATATGCTATAGAACGTAAAACAAACATGAATAAACTATGAAAATAAAATAAAAACAAGGAATCAATGGCTGGAATTTGATATCACCTTTAAAACATAGATTTAACCCATTAAAAGGGGTAAATCATATATTTTAATGGTTAATAATGTAAAGAATCATATTAAAATAAATTCTAATGGATTAAAATCTCTGTAAATCATCCAAAAGAGGGTTAGATCACCTTCTTGGATCATTCTTGCTGATTCTTGATGGTTCTTGAGGTTGAATCCATGGTTTAATCCATGAAGGTGATGGTGCCAATGGCTAAATCATGCTTAAAACAATGAAAAATATTAAATAAAAACTAAAAATTCAAGAAAATAATTACCTTGAGGTTGCTGCAATGGAGGAAGGTCTGAATAGGAGAGAGAAGCTCCAAGAATCCAATAGGAGAGAGATGGAAAAATCGACCCCCCTTATGCATCTATTTATAATAAAAAAATTAGGTTTAAATTTTAACACTTTTGAAAATCTTGGACTCTCTAAGGGGGGCGATTTTGGTGTGAGTTTACCTAACTAACCCTAGCCTAAATTATCCTAATTAAGTCCTAATTAGCCCCTAGCTAAACCTAGAAAATCCCCAAATGTGGTGCCACTTGGCATTTTCTCACATTGGGTTTTTAAAGTTTTAACTAAAACTTTTAAAAACAACAATTTAAAAACCAAACTTTAAAAATGAGTTTTCAAAATAGATTTTGACTCTTCTAAACTTCTAAAACTAACCAAGGCACTGACTAAGCCTAAGCTAACCCTGACTTTCTCAAATGTGGCGCCACCGCGAGTGGGCCCTACTTGATTTTGTCAAAAAATGATTTTAAAACTTAAAATTAAGAGAGTTTTCAAAAGATTTTCAAAAGCAAACTTGAAATTAAAAGTTTTGAAATGGCATAGAGTTCCAACTGGGTTAAAACTCCTCTGGATGTGGCACCAACTGAGTGGTCCCACATCTAATTTTGAAAATTTTAAAATAAACACTGAAAATGGCTTTGAAAAAGGGTTAAAATCGACATTTGAAATTCAAGATCTTTGAAAATAGGGTCTCAAGCGAACTGGAACTTCGGGTTAGAGTCCTGAACTCTTAGGACTCTGAGATTTTAGATTTTAAAAGCCAAATGAAAGAATTTTCAAAAGATTTTATCAAGAAATTATGAAATAAGTCAGAAAACACAGTTAGGGTTAGACTCCTAACTCGACCGAACTCTAAAATAGAGTCCTGAACTAACTGGACTCTGTAAAATGACCTAAATTTTGAAAACAATAGAAAAAGACTGAAAATGGAAGTAAAACAGACTTAAAAACAAACTCCTGACTGGATTAGGACTCTGAGACAGAGTCCTAATCGGACTGAAACTTTCAAAAATTTGAGAAATTTGATGAATAGAGGAATTCAAAAGTGATACCACCTCAATGGGTCTCATCTGTGAATTGAAATCGATTAAAATTTGAATTTGAAATGAATCCAGATTGTTTCCTTGAGAAAATATTTTGAAATATAAAGTCCTGGGGTTGGAAAATGACAGAGTATTGAATAAAAACCCAGGCTTTGAAATTGATTTTGAAACAAAGCTTTCAAATTCAAATCTGGATTGAATGTTTTGAAAACAGGAGTGTTGGATCTCGAAAATGAGATGGGATGACATGCAATGCTATGCGATGCAATGAAATGGTATGCCGAATGCATGCAATGATATGCCGAATGCATGCAATGATATGCCGAATGCATGCAATGATATGCAATGAAACATGAAATGTAAGTACTCGATGAGGGTGAAAATTTAGGGTGTTTACAGATGCCCCTCTTTGCTGCTAAGCCGGTTGAAAGCCGAGCTTAGTGGCAAAGAAAACACACCAAATTTGGATTATAAAAATGCCCCAGTTAGATGAATCTGACTGGGTATGAAAGAATTAGTTCAAGTGATGATGGTAGATATGAAATGAAGAATAAGGAGAAAATTTTACTTAGAAAAGAAGTGAGATTCAGGTTTTGCCCTTAACCTGGATGGGACAGAAAATACCTCATGCAGAAACAAAGCTCAGGTTTGACCCTTAACCTGACCGGGAAATGAAAATGGAATACCTCATCAAAGGAGGCACAGGTTTATACCCTTAACCTGATTGGGCGGAAAATGGAATACCTCATCAAAGGAGGCCCAGGTTTATACCCTTAACCCGATTGGGCAAAAAAATGAAATACCTCATCAAAGGAGGCTCAGGTTTATACCCTTAACCTGATTGGGCAAAAAAATGAAATACCTCATCAAAGGAGGCTCAGGTTTATACCCTTAACCTGATTGGGCAAAAAAATGAAATACCTCATCAAAGGAGGCTCAGGTTTATACCCTTAACCTGATTGGGTGGAAAATGGAATACCTCATCAAAGGAGGCCCAGGTTTATACCCTTAACCTGATTCGGCAAAAAAATGAAATACCTCATCAAAGGAGGCTCAGGTTTATACCCTTAACCTGATTAGGCAAAAAAATGAAATACCTCATCAAAGGAGGCTCAGGTTTATACCCTTGTCCTGATTGGGCAAAAAAATGAAATACCTCATCAAAGGAGGCTCAGGTTTATACCCTTAACCTGATTGGGCAAAAAAATGAAATACCTCATGAAAGGAGGCTCAAGTTTATACCCTTAACCTGATTGGGTGAAAAAATGAAATACCTCATCAAAGGAGGCTCAGGTTTATACCCTTATCCTGATTGGGCAAAAAAATGAAATACCTCATCAAAGGAGGCTCAGGTTTATACCCTTAACCTGATTGGGTGGAAAATGGAATACCTCATCAAAGGAGGCTCAGGTTTATACCCTTAACCTGATTGGGCAAAAAAATGAAATACCTCATGAAAGGAGGCTCAGGTTTATACCCTTAACCTGATTGGGCAAAAAAATGAAATACCTCATCAAAGGAGGCTCAGGTTTATACCCTTAACCTGATTGGGCAAAAAAATAAAATACCTCATCAAAGGAGGCTCAGGTTTATACCCTTAACCTGATTGGGTGGAAAATAGAATGCCTCATCAAAGGAGGCCCAGGTTTATACCCTTAACCTGATTGGGCAAAAAAATGAAATACCTCATCAAAGGAGGCTCAGGTTTATACCCTTATCCTGATTGGGCAAAAAAAAATGAAATACCTCATCAAAAGAGGCTCAGGTTAATACCCTTAACCTGATTGGGTGGAAAATGGAATACCTCATCAAAGGAGGACCAGGTTTATACCCTTAACCTGATTGGGCAAAAAAAATGAAATACCTCATCAAAGGAGGCTCAAGTTTATACCCTTAACCTGATTGGGCAAAAAAATGAAATACCTCATCAAAGGAGGCTCAGGTTTATACCCTTAACCTAATTGGGCAAAAAAAATGAAATACCTCATCAAAGGAGGCTCAAGTTTATACCCTTAACCTGATTGGGCAAAAAAATGAAATACCTCATCAAAGGAGGCTCAGGTTTATACCCTTAACCTGATTGGGTGGAAAATGGAATACCTCATCAAAGGAGGCCCAGGTTTATACCCTTAACCTGATTGGGCAAAAAAAATGAAATACCTCATCAAAGGAGGCTCAGGTTTATACCCTTAACTTGATTGGGCAAAAAAATGAAATACCTCATCAAAGGAGGCTCAGGTTTATACCCTTATCCTGATTGGGCAAAAAATGGACGGAATCCTCGAAAGAAGAGACCGTGATGGAACCTTCGGATTTCCACACAATGAATCCAATAGGGGTTTTGCAAAAGGAAGGAAATTGGGGTCCCTAAAGTTTGAAAAGGGATTGATTTTGGGCGCCTCATTGCTGAGACTAATTAACTTTTGAAATTGCCTTTTGCTGAAGTTGGTGGCTTAACCTCAAGCCGAAATTGGACTGTCTATGGTGGGACAGTGGGGACACAGGGAAGTGTGCGAATCTGAGAGCCCGTGCTCTCAGATTATACCAAAGAAGGGAAGGAATCTTGAAAACTCCCGTTATCAAGTCCTAAAAGGGATAACAACTGATGTCAGGATGCGCCAAAGATGAACCTCAAGCTCTCGCTTCACGCCAGGATAGCTAGAAAATATTGTCAAAATGTTGAAAATTATTGTTGATTCAAAATAATTGAAAGTGATGCGCATTGTTTTGAAAGTATTCCCTCTTTTCTACCTGAAGCATTACCTCCGACTGAGCTTAACTCCGTAGAATCAAGATTCAAATTCAAATTGCTTGCGATTGTCTTTCTTTCAAGGAAGCTATCAATTTCCTTGATATGGACGGAAAAGAAAGTATTCTTGATATTGCGAGAGCTATTGGTGAAAGAATATTGATAAAAGAATTTCACAAAATTAAAGAAGATTCTTGATAGATTCGGCAGTCTGATATCCTGGGATTCTTTTCTTATGATGATCTTTCTGCACTCTTTTTTTTTTTTTAGCAGATTGGAGCTCTCTTGGATTTTTCGGGAATTACATCATCCTTCATTTTGGAGATGTCCTGACTTTTCTCTCTTTTTTTTTTTTGAAGGGTACATCACAAACTCCTTCATCTAAGAGATGTTCTGATCCTTCTTTTCTCTTAGGGATTATCATGATGATTATTGGCTCTTTGGTAGGAAATCTCCTGATGATAGCAGAAATTAAATATCTTTTAGGGTTTGTCGGTAGGCTCATCACACTCGCCTTCATCTCGACGGTGATCTGAACTTTCTCTGGAAGGATCTGTCACAAACTTCGTCATCTTGGAGATGATCCAAATCTTCTTTGGCCCCGGGGGTCGACTCGCTTAATTCGCCTTCATCTTGACGACAATTGAGAGATCCCTTTTGCAGATATTTAATTGCAGCTTAGGTGATTGAGGAGATATGGAAATTGAGTGGATTTTTTTTTTTTGTATCACCCAGGATATTTTGACTGCTTTATTTTTCAAGAATGGTCTTTAAAAATGTGTCATTGACTGCGATCAATATCAATCACTCATGGCTTGGCAACAACATTGAATTCTCTTTACTGGCCATATCGCGGATTTATTCTTCATCCTTTTGGTTGGCCAATAGAAAGATTTTGAACTTTGAATCCTTTTTCGCGAAAGCATTGTCCTTTCGGAAGTAATAGTGGAGGTATTCTGAAGTAATAATTTTGTGCAATAAAGATTTTTGAAATCAGCAAATATTTAATGACAAATTAGCAAAACTTTCTTGAAATTCTTTTGTGAAAGCAAGCATTTGAAGCACAACGCAACACATCCATGACATAAATTCTCTTCTCCTTTCCCCAAAGGAGAGGATTCAGAAATTAGAATTGGGAATTACTCCTCTCTTCCCTGAAGAGGAGGTGTTTGCAAAACGAACTTTCTAAGAGAAATTAAGCTTTCGTCAAAACTTCCTAACATTAGGCTTCTCTTATAGAAAGGGGGCCGAAATTGGTGAGGTTGGTAAATTGGTCATGAAGGAACAAGTTCATCACACTCTCCCTGAAAAGAGGGTCCTTCATGATGAAATGGCCTAGTCTGAAATTATGGGGCCACAAGGAAAGCAAGTCTCCGTCGAGTCTCTCCCTATACAAAGGGTTGTTTGTGTGAAATTTGGAATTTTGTTTTGCAAACGGTTTACAAAGACACGAGTCCCTTCAAACTCTCCCTCAAAAGGGGCTAAGTGAACGAATTGGATAGCATGCGAAAAGAGCGAGCTCCCTCGAACTCTCCCTATAAAAGGATCTCTCGCAAGAAAAAAAAATTTTGGAATTGGGTATTGGGTGACCAAAAGGTCAAAATTTAGAAATTGGAATTTTGAAATTTGATATTTGAAATTGGAAATTGGAAATTGGAAATTGGAAATTAGAAATTTAGAAATTTGGAAATTGATAATTGGAAATTGGAAATTTGAAATTTGGAAATTGATAATTGGAAATTGGAAATTTAAAAATTGGAAATTGGAAATTTGGAATTTGGAAATTGATAATTGGAAATTGGAATTTGATGAGTGATCAACACGAGGACTGAACTCAAGAGGTCGACTGACATGACCATTCAGTGGAACACTAACACGAGTGCTCGATTTTGAAAAGATACCGGTATGCATACCGGTTTAAAAATGTACCAGTTTGGATACTGGATTTTGGAAGATTACCAGTACGAGCGCTGGATTTTGGAAGGTTACCAGTACGAGCACTGGATTTTAAAAAGTTACCAGTACGAGTGCTGGATTTTAAATGGTTACCAGTACGAGCACTGGGTTTTGGAAATTTACCAGCACGAACACTGGATTTTTGAAAAATTACCAACACAACACTGGATTCTGAAGAATTACTAATTGATTTTGGTGGAAAATTTTCAGTCTTCACCCTCACGATGACTTGGGCAACTGTCGGGGTCTCAGGATTTATCCCTTATCCTGAATGGGTAATCGATACAAATGCAAATTGATGCAGATGAATGCGAATGAATGCATGCAAATGCAAATGAATGTAAATGGGTGCACAAGTGCGTGAAATGAGAGATTTGTTTATCCTGCCTGCATACGGAATATTTGTAGATAAAAACAAAATTTTAAAATGCCCCAGTGTAACTGGGAAAAAGAATTTTGATCATTATTGAAGAAAATTTGGAAGAATTACAAAGAATAGAGAATTGTTCAAGTATAGAATTTTTTCAAATGTCGAGCATTGATGGGATCTGGTAATTCTATTCC
The DNA here is from genome assembly GCF_984573655.1 of Nuphar pumila. Lineage (NCBI taxonomy): Eukaryota > Viridiplantae > Streptophyta > Magnoliopsida > Nymphaeales > Nymphaeaceae > Nuphar > Nuphar pumila. Next base: position 57,186,481 of record NC_143258.1, read on the forward strand.
ATCAACATTGATGAGCCGATATGAATTGCGAGGTAGTGCCTCTTTGACAACATAAGGACCTTCCCAATTTGGCGACCATTTGCCACCCGGGCGGTGCCTGAGATAAGTTGTTGATCTGAGCACTAGATTATTGACCCAAAATTTTCTCTCAATGACAGATTTTGCATATTGTCGGGCTATCCTCTGGCGATAGGATTGAGCATGCTCTGCGACTCTGAGCCTTCTTTCATCGAGCAAATCAAGCTGTACCAGCCGCTGTTGCTGATACTGATTAAGAGGTAATTCTAGAAGTGATGCAAATTTCAGAGCAGGTTTCTGAACATGTAGAGGCAGTACTACTTCAATTCCGTAGACAAGTTCTGACGGAGTAGCATTTGTTGGAGTTCGAATGGTGGTTCTGTATGCCCATAATGCATCATGAATCTTTTCATGCCAGTCACGGCCCGTTTCTAAAGTTCGCTCCAGGATTCGAATCAGAATCTTGTTGGTGGCCTCTACCTGACCATTCCCTTGAGGATAATAAGGAGCGGAAAAATGATGATGAATTTTGAACTTTGAGTAGAATGTCCTCATTCTCTCATTCTTGAAATGACTGCCATTATCCGACACAATATCATGCGGTATACCGAAATGGCAAAGGATATTCTTATGGATGAAAGAAACCACGTGTCGACCTTCTACTGTGCCTAGAGTGACTGCTTCTACCCATTTAGTAAAATATTCTGTTGCGGCCAGAAAATATTTATGACCATTGGAGGCTGAAGGAGTGATGGGGCCTACAACATCGAAAGCCCACATGGAAAATGGCCATGGCGAGACGACAAATTGTAAGTATGTCGCTGGCGCATGTATGGAAGGCGCATGCATCTGACATTGAACGCACTTCTTCACAAAACGATAGCAATCTTGTTGCATAGTTCTCCAATAATATCCTGCTCGGATGATTTATTTGACGAGAGTCTGATAGCCAACATGACCACCACAAATGCCTTCATGTGCTTCTTGCACAACTTCTTTGGCTTCTTCTTCATCCAAACATCTGGAATACTTAGAACTGAATCCACGACGATAAAGGACGTCGGCAAGAATAAAATATCGAGCAGACATGCATTGAATTGCTCGCTGCTCTCTCTTTGATAATTCTGGAGGAAATTCGCCAGTTTTAATGAAATTCTTGATATCATGATACCAGGGCTTCTTCTTTTGCTCAGCCTGGTTTATCTGCTCTACTGGGACGAAAGCGGGTTGATCAAGTCTGCCAATTTCAAATGAGGGACAAGATTCTCCACTCCTGAAAGACATGATGGATCCCAGATTAGCTAAACTGTCTGCAACTTGATTGAAATCTCTCTTGATATGAAAAAGTTGGAATTCTTCGAATTTGTTGGCAAGAGCTGAGACAATCTTCTGGTAAGGAAGTAATTTCTGATCTTTCACTTGCCATTCGGCCAGAACTTGATTGACAATTAACAAAGAATCGCCATAAGCATGCACTCTTTTGACATTGAAGTCCTGTAGAATTTTCAGACCTTGTATCAAAGCTTCATACTCGGCCATATTATGAGTGCACTGAAAATCCAGTTTAAGAGAAAAGGGAATCATCTCCTTCTTTGGTGTAATTAGCAGAATTCTGATTCTTATGCCTTCCATATTCTTGGAACCGTCGAAGAATAAATTCCAAATTGGGGATTGTTGAATATTGCAGATCCGCTCGTCGGGGAAGTCATCCTCAGCTTTAACATCCTCTGCTAGAGGAAAATCTGCTAATTGGTCTGCAATTGCTTGGCCTTTGATAGATTGCTGAGAGACATATTCCAAGTCGTATTGCATTAATAGGAATTGCCATTTGGCGATTCGTCCGCTCAGAAATGGTTATTCAAGAATGTACTTGAGAGGATTTAATTTAGATAGAATCTTGACTTCAGACGCCAATAGATAATGTCTCAATTTTTGACACATCCATACCAGAGCTAGGCATGTCTTCTCTATCTGAGAGTATTTCTTCTCATAATCAATAAAGGTCTTGCTCACATAGTAAATGACATGTTCTATCAAACTGCCTTCTTTGTATTGTGCCAAGAATCCGCCGCAAGCAACTTGATTAACTGAAATATATAGCAATAGGGGCTTTCCAAATTCTGGTGGTTTTAGAATGGGCGGATTAAGAAGATACTTCTTGATGCGTTCGAACGACTGCTGACACTCAGGTCCCCATTCGAACCTCACTCCTTTTCTGAGCAAATGATTGAAAGGCTCACATCTCATGGCCAAATTGGATATAAATCGCCGAATTGACTGCATGCATCCTTGAAGGCTACGCAATTCTTTGAGATTAGTCGGAGGCGGCATGCCAATGATAGCCTTGGCCTTAGCGGGATCCATCTCTATCCCCTTCTTGCTGACTAAGAAGCCTAGCAACTTGCCAGATTCGACTCCAAAAACACATTTTTGTGTGTTGAGTCTTAGCTTGTAAAGAATGAGCCGCTTGAAAACTTGATTGAGAACTTCGATGTGATCTTCCTCTTCTTTGGATTTTACTAGAATATCATCAACATATGCATCCATGATTTTGTGCATCTGATCATGGAAAATAACAGCCATAGCACGCTGATAGGTTGCCCCAGCATTCTTGAGCCCAAATGGCATGACTGTATAACAGAAAGTGCCCCATGGCGTGGTAAAGGATGTTTTGGGTTGGTCACGAGCGGCCAACTTGATTTGATTATATCCGGAGTATCCGTCCATAAAGGAAAACATAGCATGCCCGGCTGTGCTATCGACTAGGAGATCAATGTTTGGGAGCGGATAGTCATCCTTTGGAGTGGCTTTATTGAGATCACGGAAGTCGATACAGATTCGCACTTTCCCATTCTTCTTAGGAACTGCTACGATATTCGCCAACCAATCCGGGTAATCAATTGCTCGAATGAATCCTGCTTTAAGCAAATCCTCAAGTCCTTCATTGACTTGTTGCTCGATTCAAGGATCCATTTTTCTCAACTTTTGCTTGACTGGTTTCGCCTTAGGCTTCAAAACGAGGCGATGTTCCACCAATTTCGGATCTAAACCTGGCATATCCTCATAAGTCCATGCGAATACTTCTTCATGCCGCTTGAGGAAATTAGTGAGCCTTTCTTTCTCTCCTAGGCTCAAACCACTGCCAATCTTGAGAATTCTAGGATCGTCTTCTGATCCGATATTGATATCCTCAGTCGGACCTTGAATTAAGGATGATGGCTCATCTTGCTTCTAAACCGATGCAAATTCTGGCAGTTCTTGAAGAGCTGAATCGAACTCTGCGGATTCTTCTGACTGCTTTGCAGTTTGACCACATTCTGTTCTTATTCTGACCTGATGAATTATTGTTGATTTCGAACAAGCTTTTGGATTAAAGACGAGCTTCTTGATAGATCGGGAAGACATTCTGAAAATTGGAGGATAAATTGATTTAGGGAAATCGCTCATCATGAAATAAATTGCTTTTATTGAAAATAATTGGAAAGATAAAAGAGCAAAATGATTTCAATTTTGTGAAGATCTAATATTGAGGAGTAAAGAGACAAATGGCACCAAGATAGACAAAGGAAAATGGCAACTTTATTGAAAGATAGAATTAATCAAAATGACAATGATGAAAATGAAATGGGATATCATCCCGACAAAAGAATAGAAAAGGAAAGACAAAGGAATTCTTCTAATGCGCTCCCTTAATGAAAACAGTCCCTTTCTGAGATCTTCGGCCATTAAAGCCCAATTCGGTCCTTTTAGGGCAATGCTGAGGAATCACTGGTTCAAGACGACCATCTTCATTTTTGCCTAGGCCTTGAAAAGGCTGGTAGTCGTGCTTCACTAATAAATCAAATCCCTTCTTAGCTTTCATAAATTGGGGGAATAGCGGATGATCCTTAAGTGTGCTGTAATCAATTCGTCCTCCAATCTTGAAGAACTGTGGACCTCCCCATCGGGTCGCAGTCACTGTATGCTCGGGTTGCTCTGCCGTCTGCATTATTCCTGAATCCTCTTCGAAGCTGACCTCTTCAATACCCCTAATGCTAGGGATATCAGTAGTGAAAGAGGGCCTGGAAACCATGGGCTGCGCTAGCCTCTGCTCCGGATCTTCGCCTAAGACTGTCGTGATCATACCACCTTTTGACCACTTGATGCACTGATGCAGAGTAGACGGTACTGCGTTTGTGTTGTGGATCCATGGTCTCCCGAGAAGTAGATTATAAGTGGGCGGCACATTGACCACGTGAAAGAGAATTGAATGGACCGAGTAGTCAATGAAGATCTCTAGGAATATTTTTCCTTTCGTTGTTTGGCCATGATTGTCGAACCCATAAATGGTGATTGGATCTGGAATGTATTCTTCTTCTTTTATGCCCAAACTTTGGCGGTCATTTCCGGACATATATTGAGGCTACTGCCTCCATCGATCAGCACATGAGGAACTGTCATCCCTCCGGTTCGAACCACAACATACAAGGCATTGTTATAGAACACATGAGGCTTAGGGAGATCCTCATCGGAGAAAGTAACTGGAGCATTAGTCATGGCCTGATTGACTATGTGAGCCATGTCTTCCAGAGTTATGCTTGGTTTCACCATGATTTTCTACAACAGATTATTTAATACTTGCTGATGTTTAGCGGAAGCTTGGGTTAAGTCCAAAATTGAGACATTGGATAATGCTGTAATAGGCTTTAGAGTGGATGTCTCGCTTTTCTTTGGGGTGGACTTAATGAGATGCTTAGGGAGCCATGACATACTTCTGGCTACCTCGGGAGATATCCCAGCGGGCTTGTCAGATACTTTCAATTTGCCGAAAGCTGAAATAAGGTCCATCTTCTGGGCCTTGGACCGAGCCTGCTGCAATACCAGGACTTGATGCTCAGCTTGCATGTCATTTTCAGAGCACGACCTGATATGCTCCTGTGGTTGAAATGACTGTTCGGTGATGACTACTGTAGAATGACGAGGAAATGGCTCTTTCAAAATATCTATATTCTCGTCTTCGGCACCTTCTATCAGAAGATTCTTGTCAATAAGATCTTGAACTATGTTCTTGAGAATGAAGCAATTCTCGGTATTGTGCCCCACTTTTCTGTGGAACTTGCAGAATTGGTCTTTGAATTTTCCCATAGGAACGGGAGGATCGGCCAGCTTTGGCAACTTGACCATCTCCTTGGTCAACATGTACTCGAGCACAGTCTCGAGTGATTGATCTAATGGGGTGAATTTCCTGTCATAGCTCCATCCTTCATGCTTCACTTTCTCTCGGGGTTTTGGTCCCTGCTCTAGCGGCTTGCTGAATTGCGGGATCGACTTTCCTTTCTGATCATTCCTGTTTGAACCTCCTGCCCCATAACAGAAGTCTCTATTCTGCCCCTTACGATGATTCCATTTATTATTACTGACAGAATTAGTGAAGTGAGTCTTCTTCTTTGACTCGTTCTGGCCGCTGTTCTTGGTGAAAGTAAAACCTTCGTAGAAACCATTCTCCATACTCAATTCGAGCCATTCGGCTCGCTCTGTTAACTCTATAAAGGTTCTGGATGGTGCGGTGGAGATGAGGCCTTTTAGAGGCTGCGAGAAATTGCTTAGAATTAAGGACAAAGCATGCCCTTCTGATATGGGGTCTCTCATCTTGTTACAAGCTGACCTCCAGCGATGGATAAAATCTTGGGCCTTTTCATTTTCTCTCTGTTTCAGGCCACAGAGGTGGCTGAGGGTCGGGAGCGCCTCAGCATTGAACAGAAAGCGCTCAATGAACATATTCACCACCTTATCAAATTCTTTCAGCTCTATGGGGTTGATGTGCTCCGAGTACCATTTAGCTGCCGTTCCCTCCAGACTGCGAGGGAAGCAAAGGAAGAGTGCCCGATTGTCACGCTTGAATCGTGAACATTCAGCGAAAAACATGGCGAGATGAGCCTTAGGGTCGCCAGAACCATCAAACTTGATAAATTTTCTGGGGAGATTATCCAGATTGTCGTCCCCATCTAAACCATCATAGAAGTCTTCGCTGGTGAAGACTTTCTTGCCCTTGTCGCGGGCCTGCAGATCTTTGACCATTTTCATCATGTCTTTTAGCTGTGACTGAGTAGGGTCATTAACAGACTGATTTTTGGATTTGTAAGCCGACCCCTGACCCTGAGTCGACCTTTTGAATTCATATTTATTTTCACATTCCTTGTCAGCATCGTCAGCTGATTCTGACTCATCAGATATTTCCTCGTGACGACTCTGCTTTTTGTTGATCTTCACATTCTTGACGGCATGACCCTTATCTTTCTGTTTGGTCTGAATTTGCTCAGTACTGACCTCAGCTTGCTCTGCCAACATCTTGGTCATCATTTTTTTGAACATGACGTACATTTGGGGATCGATGCCATCATCCGCCTGCTGACCCTGACTCTGGATGGATCGAGGTGAGTCCATCTCTTCTTCTGAAGCTACTGAGTACGCGACGCCTTCAACTGATGTGGTTTTCTTTCTGGATCTTGTATGAACCATCGGGTATCACAAATGTTCTCTTGGATGTTGCTGATGCTCTCTGCAGGGCAGAACTGATGGTTAGGCTTCTGAAGGAAATTTGGTTTGGAGGAAAATATTTGTTGAGAATTTTGGTAGACAATTGAAATAATATCCCATTACTAGGGATTGAGTCGTCGTTGGGATTACGACAATTGTGTTGCTATTCTTTGCAAGATAAACAACTGAAAATATGCCTTGTTACCTAGGCGAGGTCGTCAAACCAAAGTGAAATGTAAAATAAAGGAATTTTATTGAAGGGAAAAACATGATTTTATCAATAATATACTTGACAGAGGGGAGGGGGACAGACAATTTTCCACCACTCTGGATAATCAGAAGATACACGAGGACCAGGAAAAATAGTGAGAGTAACAAAGGAATCCCAGCCATGTCTGGCAGAGTGGTATGCTTCGGACCACTGATCTGATGCGAGATCGAATTCTGGCAGAACCCCGGCTAGTGGACGAATCTCTACGCGCTTCTGCCTCTGAGAGAACTGCCTGACACACCGCTCTGGATGATAGTATGCGCAGAAGAATGGGCCAAGTAGCCTGAATCGCTTGCCATATGCATAAGTATATCTAGGAGGTGATTCTTGACGATCAAAGTAGTCCCATATGACTTCTTCCTCCTGAAGGTTGTCGATCAGGAACCGGTATCGCGCAACTGGAAGAAGCTTTTCACCATTGTATCTGAAGGAACTGGCTCGGACTGGCACATGTCGGAGGAACCATGACTGCAAGGAATAGGTGCACCCTTCGATTAGGATTGACTCTCCGAGTGCGAAACGAGTCAACCCTCGGTATAGAAAAGCGAGTACGGCCATGGCTATTGAGAGGCGGCTGGTCTGTCGACTTCCCCATCTCCTTAGAAGCTAAACTATTCTAATATCCATGTAATTCCGTCCATCGGGAAAAAAAGCTAATCCCACCGTGCACAGAACCATCGCGTGCTGAATTCTCTCTCGAGCTGTCCTGGACAACGAGCTGACTTCTGCAAATGTTCCATACTGTCTGTAGATTTCAAGCAGGTCCACATATTCGTTTTCATCCTCCTCTATCAATGGACAAGACTTGCGTCCTGTCATGCGAGCTAAGGCATCCTTAGGGTCCAGACCCTTAACATTAATCAGAAACTGTTTCTCCAATGGATCTCCAGGCTGACCGGCTGGCTCGAGCAATCCCATAATCTCTGAAAATTCATCCATCAGTATTGTCATCTCGCCCCACGGAAACCAGAAGGTAGAAGTGCTCGGATTTCACCGCTCTGCTAGTGCATGGATCAAGTTGCCGTTGACTGTCTGCTTTCCCACTGCGGACGCCAGTTCCAATCCACACTCATCCAGATGGTCCGGAAACATACGAGAGAAGTTCTTGAACCATGAATAATACCACCGGGGAAAGAAGGATCCGGTGCTGAGGACTCGATGTTCGGGAAGTCTTTGTCACACCTCGTAGGAGATGTGGCCCTCAGGGAAGACTGAATCAAGCTGACTGGATGCCATCGGACTGGAAAACATGGAAAATTGGAATAAGACTTTGAAAATACAGGAATTTTGAGGAAAATGCAGGCAGGATAAAAATAAAGCAGGAAATTCGAGATCCAGAAGACAGGAAAGATGGGAAATCACCTGGAGTTTTGAAGGAAATTAAGGGAAATTTGGAAAATCGTCCAGGGTTTGATGAAATATGAAGAAATAAATGGAAAATGAAGTATTTGGAAAATCGTCCAAGGTTTGAAACATGGACAGTACATGGACATAGATTGGGGGAATTTTGAGAAAATCGTCCAGTATTTTTAGAAAATTGGGGAAAATATCGAAAATAAAAAGGAAATAACATGTTCAATCAAATTCTGCATAAACAAGTATGCACATACAACATTCCCTAAAAGTTGACTCTAGATGCATAAATTTTGAAATGGCTGTAGGACCTTAATCCTAACTCTAAGGTTCAGATCATCTGTGTCCAATCATGCTATGCCTATATACTCAAGCCAAGGCTCGATGTACGTGGCATAAAATCAATTCCTTCGGTTCTAGGTTCAAGTTTTTCAACATCCTTGAGCACCTGCCGATATACGTTGGACTATGGCCCTTGGTACGTGGCAGGGGGGTTTTCACCCAAATAGGTGGCCCAGTTGTGAGGCTCTGTCCCGAACTATGGTTCTGGAAGAGAGCCCAGCAACGTGAAGACCGGGACAATATAGGTGGGGTGGTTTTTGAAAAACATGAGCACATGCAATCAAACAGAAGGCTCTAAGTCCTAAAGAGATAGAATTTTGAAATATTTGAAGAAGCAAACATTGTTTTCATACAATTCCTAAATTGAGGAGTGTTGTATTAGACCTAAGTCTATGTGAGCATGAATAATTATCCTCAATATGGTCCTACCAAACCATACCTAGTCTATATGTATTCCATGTCAGCTGGGTTCAAGTCTAGGCTCCTAGGTTCACATGATATCATAAAGCAAAGCTGACATTCCATGGAAATCGATTTTGACAATTTGAACTAAGTAGAGCATTAGATTGATCAGGCGAAGACAGGTCCATCACGGTCGCCAAACCTGTTATCATCACAAAATTTTTTACTTTTGCAAATCAAACTGACCTTTGAAAAAGATTTTGAAAATAACTCGCCTCCGTTTTAAAATGCGGGAAAATTCCGTAGAATGGGACTCGCCTGTCGGTACGAGGTTCAACAGTTCCTGCCACCTTTAACAGGGGTAATTGAACAAAGGATCAATCTTATGCTCTACTCTATTCAACTTGTCTAAATCATATTCTAATTTCTAAATGCACATAGAATCAGGCATGTGCTATGAATTTTCAGAAAATGCACATTTGAAAACATGATGTTTGCTTTGAATGATTGAAATATTTAGAAAATGTAAATCTTGGAAAATCGTGAATTGGGATTTGAATTATACTTCTGAGAGAAATAAAATCGATTTTGAGGAATCCTTGACATTTGGTGAAAATCGATTCTGGGAGACTTGGTTTCTCTGAATTCAAACTTTGAAATTGAAATTCTAACTTAGAAAATTTGAATTTGGAACTTGGGAAATACTTGAAATATCATTGGCAAATCGATTTTTGAATAAGACTTAGAAAAATTCTGATTTCTCTAACTTCAAACTTTGAAATTGACTGCATAACTTTGGAAAATTGAGTTTATGAACTTGAGAAAAACACTTGAAATATTCTTTGAAATTCAATGCTTTTGGGAAAATCGATTTTGCTATAAGACTTAGGAGATTTTGAGAAAATGAACTTCTTTGAATTGAGATTGGAATTGGCAAATGCATGAAATGAATGAATATGGATTTGAGAAATTGAGAAATACTTTTTGTATTTTTGAGAAATGCAGTGCATTTTTGAAGTTAGCCTAAGAGTGTAGGCTGAATGTGGCTAATGTGAAGATCATAAATCTAAGTATCATTCGTATTCTGACTATGGCCATAAATACAAATTTCACCAAGTTTATAAACTTCATAAAAGCTAGTGCATGTGCCATTCGTGTAGACCATGGTGAATTTGTAAAAATATGCACGAATCATCATCCATCACACATTAAAATTATAAAATGAAACTATATACAATGCAACCTAAGCTAAGCAGGAAATATAAATTCTTATTCCAAAGTTTAATTACAAATTACATCACTATTGAAATTTAAATACATGAAAAATAAAGTCTTCAATGTACCTGCAAAACTAGAAAACTTGTTAATGAATATATGTTGGCTTTTCT